>NC_057807.1:387386849-387464691 GCF_018294505.1 Triticum aestivum | reverse complement strand
ACTGTTGGGACCCACCAGCTACATCTTCGCACGTTAGGAAGTGCGTCCGGGCAAAAAAAAAACGATTCGCCCCCCTGACTGCTGAGACCCACCAGCTACATCTTCGCACGCAAGGAAGTGCGTGATAGTCGGGACCCACCTGGTCGAAGCGTACGTAGCGTTGTCATTCAGGTCGCTGTATACATACATACTAGTCGATGTAGAGGTGCGCATGTGTCGTAGTAGAGGCGCGCACGTGTCGTAGTAGAGGCTCGCATGTAGCATGTACACGTACGTACAACGGCTAGGGTGCAAGAAAGAAAATACGGCCACGTACGTACATACGGGCGGGGTCTCGAACGCCTAATCGCGCATACGTACGGCCAGGGCTCGTGTACATGGATGGGTTGGAACGGAGAAACAACATCATCGTCATGTTCATGGGGAGGCAACGCAATGCGTTGTGTTCACGGGGAGGCAACAAAATGTGTCGTGTTCATGGGGAGGCAACGGAACGCGTCGTGTTCATCGGGAGGCAACGGAACGCGTGGGAGCCAATCGGCTGGGTCGAAACGGAATGCGTGGTCGTGTTCATCAGGGGGGCTTGGACGGAACAAGTGATGGAAACGAGGCCTGGCGTACCGCAGAACGGAGGAAACGACCTTGTGTTCGATCGACCACGTCCGAAACGGGGGTCCTGTTGATTGGGAGGGGTGTGGCGTACCGCAAAATGGAGGAAACAGACCTCCTACGGTCGAAACGGGGGTCATGTTGATCGGGAGGGGTGTGGCATACGGCAAAATAGACGAAACAGACTTGTGTTGGAGCGCTACGGTCGAAACGGGGGTCCTGTTCATTGGGAGGGGTGTGGCGTACCGCAAAATGGGACTCCACGGGATACTGTTCATCTCCACCGTCGACCTCCTCCAGCCTCCACGGGCTCCTGTTCATCCAGCCTCCACCGCGTGCTACTCCACCGGCTACTGTTCAACCACCCCTCCACGAGCACCCCTCCACCATCTACTGTTCATCGAGCCCTCCACACCACGGGGTCCTGTTCGTCCAGAGGCAACGCCACCGCTCACTGTTCATCCAAACCCCCCCCACAATGCTCACTGTTCATCCCAGAGGCAACATCGATCGGCTTCAGTTAGCAACAGTAGCGAAGGAATCGCTCGTTCGGGTTCAGTTAACAGCCATCGATCGATCGCTCGGGTTCAGTAACGCGTAGCCTGAAGTGCAATCGATCGGGTTCAGTTAGCGCCCAACGCCTCTCTTGGGTTCAGTTAGAGCCAACGCCTCGCACACACGCGCGTACGTGTATGAGAGAAACGCGCATCGCTCGTCCCCCGACCGCCCACCGTAACCGGGAACTCCCCGAAATTTTCCTCGCCCTCGCTTCTACTATGGATTTTTCCGTTATGGACGGCCCAAAGAATGTCATGCAGCTGCGTCTCCGGCCCGCCCAGGACGAAAAGCCCATTTTCCGTCATGATTTTTTTCATAGAAGTAGGAGCCCACCACATCTATGATGATACCGGGTTTTGTCACAATTATCGTCATAGAAGTGTCATATGTATGACAGATTTTTTTTCGATCGGCCCAAAATGTCACGGATGTGTCTTTTTTTGTAGTGTTCGTAAGCACATTTTTGCCCCTGATATTGACCCGTCAACACTTATTGATGACGAAGCTGTGTTCAAAGCTTTGACTGGGATCAATTGGGCCACCTGTGACTTCTAGTCAGTGGGTGAAGAAGAAGGAGATGAATCGGTGCAGGATGACCCGGAGTCCTCTACCCGCCAAGGTCAAGACCATTAATCCAAGGGCTGGCTTAGCATATATCACTTGGGATACTTTATGCATCAAAAATGCTTATTATTTTGGGCCATCTGATGCCTTGTAATTGGCTAGTTGGAAAACCATGATCTGCCACGCCATCGTGCGTGTTTATTTGCATAACACTTATGAGCCATTTGATCTATTTTGACGATCCACCGGTTATGCTCATAATCACTGTCAACCTTGCTGATCATTTTGTCATAAACCCTGCATACAAACAGAGAACAAGTGCCTTGGCGGTTTACCCCAAGGCTGGTCATAATGCCCTGTAAGAAATCCACTGGTAGCTGCATCGTCCATAACCAGGGCCGGTTTATCAAAACCTCATATAATCATAACAAAGTAAATATCATACCTATGATATTTATTCATACTGCCGGCTTACAACGCTGCATGCAGTAAGGGTAACAACCCAGACTCATAGCACAACACTCTGTGCAATTTATTCATATTGCTGGCTTACAACGTCATGGACAACAAAGGGTAACATACCAAAAACTTAAGAGTACAGAACCCCAAGCATATAATCATCACACACTGGCGACTTAACGTCCAAAGCTAGGACGGGTTAGCAAAACACCGGGTATTTTCAAATATAAATCATAAATATCAAGGCAACATGGCCCTAATCAATTTTCAAACATATATCAATATGGTACAAATAGAAATCACCAAAAAGATTCAAAAGTCAACATAAACCAGAAAAACAAGGCATTCAAAGGCTGCCAAGCCTCAGCATCAAGTGCTACTCAAGGGCCGCACAACCACTGAGTTACTCCTTAATTCAAACTCATAAGCCGGGCCTCACATGACCAATCTCCGTTTTAACTTTATCAAGTTGAGGGTCTTTATATGATTGACTATCAAGGGTACGACGAGTCATTCCAGGATTACCTGGTTGGAGTGGCAAGCATACAAAGGCAGGATAACCCGGATTTTTGGTGAATACACCTGGCGTCCAAGCCTATTACAAGGGACAACAAAGCTCTGTTCATTTAACAAAGAGCCCCCAAGTAATATTTCGATCCAGGCGTACAAGCCAGATTAGTAGGGTAGTCATAGTTATGCTCAATGAGCAGGAAGCCCCCAAGTATTTTGCAATCAAGGCATACAAGCCAGATCAAGATGGTAGTCATAGCTATGCTCAATGAGCAGGAAGCCCCCAAATGACCTTATGAAATGACAAAAGACTCGGATTCTAATAAATGAAATGATAGAGGCCCTGAATTATCAGGGATGCCGGCTTTATTATACTAATCATAGTATATACATTGGTAAAAGTATGTACATCACAAGAGCCTGTGGCTCAGGTGTAATTAGGCCGAAGATGAGCAATATTCCACGACCGGTGGGTCTCCTCCTCCGACATGCGTGAGTCCTTGTGGTCTCGAACATTGATAAGAAAGTATGACCCATTGTTCAGATTTTTGGTGACCACAAAAGGCCCTTCCCAAGGTGGGGATAGCTTATGCATATCAGTTTGATCCTGGATGAGCCGGAGCACCAAATCTCCTTCTTGAAAAGTCTTGGTTTTAACCCGGCGGCTGTGATAACGACACAGATCTTGCTGGTAAATCGCCGAACGAGCCGCCGCAAGGTCACGCTGCTCATCCAAAAGGTCAACGGCATCCTGACGTGCTCTCTCATTATCAGCTTCAACATAAGCTGCCACACGAGGCGAGTCATGACGTATGTCACTAAGGAGAACTGCCTCTACTCCGTAAACCATGAAGAAAGGCGTGTAACCCGTAGATCTATTGGGGGTGGTATTGATACTCCAAAGCACTAAGGGCAATTCTTCCACCCAACAACCCAGCGTCCTCTGCAAAGGGAGCATAAGCCAGGGTTTGATACCTCTCAAGATTTTTTGATTGTCTCTTTCAGCTTGACCATTAGACTAGGGGTGAGCCACAGACGACACATCAAGATGGATATGCTCTTGTTGACAGAATTCTTTCATTGCACCCTTAGACAGATTAGTACCATTATCAATAATGATACTATGAGGGTATCCAAAACAAAAGATCACCTTTTTGATGAATTGAACCGCGGTTGTTGCATCACATTTGCTGAACGGCTCCGCTTCAACCCACTTTGTAAACTTGTCAACAGCTACCAGGAGATGAGTATTTTTGTCCTTGGACCTTTTAAAAGGCCCAACCATATCTAGCCCCCAGACTGCAAACGACCAAGTAATTGGAATCATCCTCAACTCTTGGGCCGGCACATGAGCTCGTCTTGAAAATTTCTGACACCCATTACATTTACTGACCAGATCTTTTGCATCGGCATGAGCTGTCAGCCAATAAAACCCTTGACGAAAAGGTTTAGCAACGAGAGATTTAGAGCCGGCATGATGGCTGCAGTATCCTTCATGAATCTCCCTTAAAATTTCACGGCCCTCCTCAGGAGAAATGCATCATTGAAACACCCCTGTAACACTACATCGGTGGAGCTCACCATTGACAATAGACATTGACTTAGACCTCCGGGTTATTTGCCTGGCCAAAGTTTCATCATCAGGTAACTCGCCCTAGGTCATACATGTCAAATATGGAACAGTCCAATCAGGAATAACATGGAAGCCGCCACCAATTATGCCTCCAGGTCAAGAATTGCAAGATCTTCCTCCGTAGGCAATTTAACTGATGGGTTATGCAAAACATCGAGGAAAATATTAGGGGTTACCAGCTTACGCTGAGACCCCAACCGGCTTAAAGCATCAACGACTTCATTTTTCTTGCAGTCAACATGCTCCACTTGATAACCTTTGAAATGACCAGCAATAGTATCAACCTCTCGGCGATAAGCCGCCATGAGTGGATCCTTTGAATCCCAAGTTCCACACATTTGTTGAGCTACCAATTCCGAGTCGCCAAAACACTTCACCCGGCTTAGAATCATCTCTTTAGCCATCTGAAGACCATGGAGTAAGGCTTCATACCCAGCTGCATTGTTAGTACAAGGGAACATCAACCTTAAAACATAACAAAATTGATCACCTCGCGGGGAAGTCAATATAACTCCAGCCCCGATCCTTCCAATTGCCTGGATCCATCAAAGTGAATAGTCCAGTATGTGCTATCCGACTTATCCTCAGGCATCTCCAACTCCGTCCAGTCATTGATGAAATCCACAAGTGCTTGAGATTTTATAGCCGTCCGAGGCATATACTTCAAACCATGGGGTCCAAGCTCAATGACCCACTTGGCTACATGACCTGTGGCTTCTCTGTTTTGAATAATATCCCCTAGAGGGGCAGAACTAACCACAATGATGGGATGACCAAGGAAATATTGTTTTAGCTTACGGCTAGCCATGAACACACCATAAACCAATTTCTGCCAATATGGGTATCTCCGCTTAGACTCAATGAGCACCTCACTATCATAATAAACCGGCCTTTGAACCGAATATTCCTTGCCCGACTCTTTCCGTTCCACCACGACAGGCACACTGACAACTCTGTTGTTAGCATCCACATATAAACGCAAGGGCTCCTTCTCAATAGGAGCTACAAGAACCGGTGCTTCAGCCAGCTGTCTCTTAAGCGCCTCAAATGCCTCATTAGCAGCATCACTCCAGACAAAGTTATCTATCTTCTTCATCATTTGATACAAAGGGATAGCCTTCTCTCCCAGGCGGCTTATAAATCGGCTCAAAGCTGCAATACGACCCGCCAAACGCTGGACGTCATTTATACATGCCGGTTTAGCCAAGGAAGTGATATCCTTAATTTTCTCTGGGTTAGCTTCAATGCCTCTCTCAAAAACCAGGAAGCCTAATAGTTTGCCTGCTGACACGCCAAAGACACACTTGGCCGGGTTAAGCATCATTTTATAGGCCCAGAGATTTTCAAAGGTCTCTTTCAAATCATCTATCAAAGTCCCTTTCTTCCTGGATTTCACAACAATATCATCCACATAGGCGTGAACATTGCGCCCAATCTGGCCATGGAGGCAATTCTGAACACAATGTTGGTAAGTCGCCCGGGCACTCTTGAGCCCAAAAGGCATAGACACATAGCAGAAGGCTCCAAAATGAGTGATGAAAGCTGTCTTGTCCTGGTCCTTAACTGATGATAACCAGAATAAGCATCCAAAAAGTTCAAACGCTCACAACCAGTCGTAGCATCAATAATCTGATCAATACGAGGGAGAGCAAAAGGGTCAGCCAGACATGCCTTATTAAGGTCTGTATAATCCACACACATACGCCAAGTGCCGTTTTTCTTAAGCACCAGCACCGGGTTAGCCAACCACTCAGGATGAAAAACTTCAATGAGGAACCCAGCCGCCAAGAGCCGGGCCACCTCTTCACCAATGGCCTTACGCCTCTCTTCATTGAAACGACGAAGAAACTTCTTGACCGACTTAAACTTTGGATCAACATTAAGAGTGTGCTCAGCGAGTTCCCTCGGTACACCTAGCATGTCAGAAGGTTTCCATGCAAAGATGTCCCAGTTCTCATGGATGAACTCGATGAGCGTGCTTTCCTATTTCGGATCCATATTAGCACTGATACTTGTTGGGGAACATGGTAATTTCAAAAAAAATCCTATGATCATGCAAGATCTATCTAGATGATGCATAGCAACGAGAGGGGAGAGTGTGTCCACGTACCCTCATAGACCGAAAGCGGAAGCGTTTCAATAACGCGGTTGATGTAGTCGAACATCTTTGCGATCCAACCGATCCAAGTACCGAATGTACGGCACCTCCGCGTTCAGCACACGTTCAGCTTGATGACGTCCCTCGTGCTCTTGATCCAATTGAGGACAAGGGTGAGTTCGGTAAGCACGACGGCGTGGAAATGATGATGATGATGCTACCGGCGCAGGGCTTTGCCTAAGCACTACGATGGTATGATCGAGGTGTGTAACTGTGGAGGGGGCACCACAAATGGTTAAGAGAAACTTGTGTGTCTTTGGGGTGCCCCTTGCCCCCGTATATAAAGGAGGGAGGGAGAGAGGCCGGCCCTCCAGGGGCACGCCAAGTGTATGGAGTCCTACTAGGACTTCCAAGTCCTAGTAGGAATCCTTTCCCTTTTAGGAGTAGGAGAGAAGGAAATAGAGAGGGAGTAGGAAAGGGCAAGGGGGGCGCCGCCCCCTTCCCCTAGTCCAATTCGAGCCCATGGGGCGGGGGCGCCACCTCCCATTGGCCTGCCTCCTCTATTTCCCGTATGGCCCAATAAGGCCCATTACTTCTCCCGGTGAATTCCCATAACTCCCCGGCACTCCGAAAAATACCCGAATCACTCGGAACCTTTCCGAAGTCCGAATATAGCCTTCCTATATCGATCTTTACGTCTCAACCATTTCGAGACTCCTCACCACGTTCATGATCTCATCCGGGACTCCGAACAAACTTCGGTCATCAAAACACATAACTCATAATACATATCGTCATCGAACGTTAAGCGTGTGGACCCTACGGGTTTGAGAACTATGTAAACATTATCAAGACACATCTCTGATGAATAACCAATAGCGAAACCTGGATGCTCATATTGGTTCCTACATATTCTACGAAGATCTTTATCGATCAAACCGCATAACAACATAGTATGTTACTTGCCCGAGATTCGATCGTCGGTATCATTATACCTAGTTCAATCTCATTATCGACAAGTCTCTTTACTCGTTTCATAATACTTCATCCCGCAACTAACTCATTAGTCACATTGCTTGCAAGGCTTATAGTGATGAGCATTACCGAGAGGGCCCAGAGATACCTCTTCGAAACACGGAGTGACAAATCCTAATCTTGATCTATGCCAACCCAAGAAACACCTTCGGAGACACCTGTAGAGCACCTTTATATTCACCATTTTACGTTGTGACATTTGGTAGCACAAAAAGTGTTCCTCCGGTATTCAGGAGTTGCATAATCTCATAGTCTGAGGAACATGTATAAGCACTACAAAAAAATACACTTCCGTGATGATACGTGTTTGTCATAGTAGGTCACATTTTCTGTCATGCATGTACATCCATGACGATTTTATGACAGAATCAAGATAGTCATACTTGTGCTGTCATAGAAGTGTTCCATGACATTACCAAAATTATCATCACGGAAGTGTCCACTTCCATGACGATAAATCGCACGTCACAGAAGTGCTTTCGTCAAGGGTGGCCGACATGTGGCATCCACTGTAATGGAACATCGTTAAGCTATCGGGTCCGATTTTGGATCCGATAACCCGTTAACAGCTCGGACCAATGGGGACCACGTGTAAAATCATCATTGGCTGGAGGAAACACGTGTCAACTCCGTGTTGGCACAAGTGTCACTCATCCAATGGGCGAGATGCGCCCATGATATGTTGACACGTGGACCAGCCCAAAAGTGGGCCATAAAGTTTAAATGGGCCGGCCCAACTAGACCCATAAGATTTTGTGGTCCATAATGGGCCGGCCCAACTAAAGGCCCACGAGATTTTGTGGACCATAATGGGCCGGACCAGCTAAAGGCCCACAAGATTTTGCGGGCCATAATGGGCCGGCCCAGCTAAAGGCCCACGATATTTTGAGGACCATAATGGGCCAGGCCAGCTAAAGGCCCACGAGATTTCGCCAACCGTAATGGGCCACCCCAGCTGAAGGACCACAAGATTTTGATGAAACTAGTAGGCCGACCCATTAACAGGCTGCCATGTTTTGGGCCAAATGCCGGCCCATATTTGATCTGGTCCATTAACAGCCTGCCAAGTTCCTGGCTTAAAACGACCCATATGAGATCCGGCCCGTTAAAAGCCTACCACGTTCTGGGCCAAATTATGGCCCAGATCAGGTCCGACCCTTTAAGAGGCTTTGGGCTAAATTATGGCCCATATCAGATTCGGCCCATCAACTGGACACTATGCTTTTGGGCCCACTTGATAAAGGCCCATTTAGTAATTCGGCCTAATATTAGTTTTGGCCTGTTAAAGGCTCGTTTAACATTTCAGCCCTATATTTATTTCGGCATGTTAAAAGCCCGTCATATAGTTGGGCCTAACTATGACCCGGTTTGCATCCGGCCTACTCACAACCAATAATATGATTGGGCCAAACAAGGACCGAGACAATTTTGGCCTGTTACAAGCCCGTGATTTGATTGGCACAATCATGGGCTGAGGTCTATTTCGGCCTACTACCGGCCCGTGAGCTGTTCGACACGTTTCAGGCCCAACCTACTTTTCAGCCTCCTAAAAGCCCATTGAATTTTCTTTAAAAAATAGGGCCGGCGGTTTACTCGGCCTATTAAAGACCCGAATCTACTAGTGCTCCAGTTTACATTTAGGCCTGTTCATGGTCCAAGATGACGGGGCCCATGATGCGGATCATACATAGTGATTTGCATGACGGCCCGATTATGTACCGTAATTTTACGGTTTGGCCAGTTTACTGCGAAGATAGGATATATATACAGTAAAATAACTGCAGTATTGTGAATAAGAAAATACCTAGACTATACAATAAAGAAATTACGGCATATTACATCCACTGGGCATCAACGTTCGCTACTATGATAATAAAGCACAAGCAGGCAGCAAATTACATACATTGGGCATCAAAGATCGCCACCAGTGCAAATAAACACGCCGATAAAATAATATACAAAACCGACAGCACTTCAATAGAGTTCAAGAAAGGTTAGCCTTGCTCGGGAGCTACAGCGCAAGCAGCTGAGCAAGCTGATGAGACTGCGCTTGTTTGACACTTATATGCTCCTCACTCTGAAAGATAAACAAGCAGACAAATGATAGGTTTTGCACATATAAGTATCAGTGCTGATAATTCATCAAATTTCTTACTGACGAATAAAGTGACATAGAGTAAAATAGCATTAACACAATATGGTATTGTTCAGGTCAAGACATGGCAGGAAATGACATTATGAAGGAGTTGGCATCTTCACGACACCATTGGATTACAGATCAAGAACTCATAAGTATCAATGGTGGGTGTGCTGTCAATTTATCCCATTTCAGATTGGCAAATAAAGAGATGGTTTAAATAATAGTAGAATGATATGACATTGTTCATAGTTAAGACATTGTAGAATATGACATTGTGATGTAGTGGGTAGTTTCACCACACCACTGGATTACAGATCAAGAACAGAAGCATACATGCAGTGGAAAAGAAGATCACTTGCTCTGTATAGTTTAATTTACATGGTATGAAGAAGGAACTTGGTTGTACAAATGAAAACTTAAATTGAGAAGGACAAACTTTTGTTTATGAACTACATAATAAACTTTAAACATGCAATTTGATGCAAACACCAAAAATAAACAGCTGTTGCAGTCATGCCTAACCAAATATACACAACAAAGTTTGAAGGCTTGAGAAGGACAAACTTACATTATTGGTGAAGACAGGCTCTATAAAGCCCTTGTCCATGCTGATGGGGGGGGGCAATTCAAGAAGTTTACCATAGAATCTTCTTCATAAGCATTGCATTTATTCTACATTTTGTTAAGAGTAAATATAGATGTGATAATATAAGAAAAAATGGAGAATATTTAAGATAAGATGAAGAGTGATGCTACATAACCAAGTAGCTATAAATGTAAGTACAGCGATACAGGCAAAAGGTACAGCCAAGAGCAATGCAGTGCTAAACTTCTTCAGTACCATCGGTGTTATCCAACCTTATGTTAAGAGTAAATATAGATTTGATGTGTAGAAAATGGAGGGCAAAGGAAAATAAGCTGCAGAGTGATGGTACATGAACTATCGGATATAAGGGTTCCGGAAAAACCCTTGAGGTTCAAACACTAGGGTGCGCATGAAGATTTCTCCCTACTGAATCTCACTCTGCGCCTCACCGCGATCTCTAAGCTAGCTCAACGATATCACAACACAAGAGACACAAGATTTATACAGGTTCGGGCCACCATTGTGATGTAATACCCTACTCCTGTGTGGTGGTGGTGGATTGCCTCTTGGGCTGATGATAAACTGTACAAGGGAAGAAACAACCTCGCGAGGAGAGGTGTTCTTGAGCTGGTGTCGTGTGAAGGTGAACTCCCCCCTTTCCTACTGTGGTGGCTGTTGGGGAACGTAGTAATTTCAAAAAAATTCCTACACACACGCAAGATCATGGTGATGCATAGAAACGAGAAGGGAGAGTGTTGTCCATGTACCCTCGTAGACCGTAAGCCAAAGCGTTATGACAACGCGGTTGATGTAGTCGTACGTCTTCACGATCCGACCGATCCAAGCACTGAACGTACGACACCTCTGAGTTCAGCACACGTTCAGCTCGATGACGATCCCCGGACTCCGATCCAGCAGGGTGTCGGGGATGACTTCCGTCAGCACGACGGCGTGGTGACGATGATGATGCTCTACCGACGCAGGGCTTTGCCTAAGAACCGCAACGATATGACCGAGGTGGAATATGGTGGAGGGGGCACCGCACACGGCTAAGGAACAATCATGATGATCAACTTGTGTGTCTAAAGGTGCCCCCAGCCCCCGTATATAAAGGAGGGAGGGGGGACGTGCAGCAAGCCCCCTAGGGGTGCGCCTGGAGGAGTCCTACTCCCACCAGGAGTAGGACCCCCCCTCTTGCCTTGGTGGAGAAGGAAAGGGGGGAGGGGAAAGAGGAAAGGGGGGCGCCGCCCCCCCTTCCTTGTCGTATTCGGACTAGGGGGGAGGGGGCGCGCGGCCTGCCCTGGCCGGCCCTCCTCTTCTCCCTCATGGCCCATGTAGGCCCATTAAGCCCCCCCCCCCCGGGGGGGGGGGGGGGTTCTGGTAACCCCCCGGTACTCCAGTAAAATCCCGATTTCACCCAGAACATTTCTGATATCCAAATATAGGCTTCCAATATATCAATCTTTATGTATCAACCATTTTGAGACTCCTCGTCATGTCCGTGATCACATCCGGGACTCCGAACAATCTTCAGTACATCAAAACTTATAAACTCATAATAAAATTGTCATCGTAATGTTAAGCATGCGGACCCTACAGGTTCGAGAACTATGTAGACATGACCTAGAACTATTTCCGGTCAATAACCAATAGCGGAACCTAGATGCTCATATTGGCTCCTACAAATTCTACGAAGATCTTTATCGGTCAAACCGCATAACAACATACGTTGTTCCCTTTGTCATCGGTATGTTACTTGCCCGAGATTCGATCGTTGGTATCCAATACCTAGTTCAATCTCATTACCGACAAGTCTCTTTACTCGTTACGTAATGCATCATTCCGTAACTAAGTCATTAGCTACATTGCTTGCAAGGCTTATAGTGATGTGCATTACCGAGAGGGCCCAGAGATACCTCTCCGACAATCGGAGTGACAAATCCTAATCTCGAAATACGCCAACTCAACATGTACCTTCGGAGACACTTGTAGAGCTCCTTTATAATCACCCAGTTACGTTGTGACGTTTGGTAGCACACAAAGTGTTCTTCCGGTAAACGGGAGTTGCATAATCTCGTAGTTGTAGGAACTTTGTATAAGTCATGAAGAAAGCAATAGCAACATACTAAACGATCAAGTGCTAGGCTAACGGAATGGGTCAAGTCAATCACATCATTCTCCTAATGATGTAATCCCGTTAATCAAATGACAACACATGTCTATGGTTAGGAAACATAACCATCATTGATTAATGAGCTAGTCAAGTAGAGGCATACTAGTGACATTAAGTTTGTCTATGTATTCACACATGTATTATGTTTCTGGTTAATACAATTCTAGCATGAATAATAAACATTTATCATGATATGAGGAAATAAATAATAACTTTATTATTGCCTCTAGGGCATATTTCCTTCAATCTCCCACTTGCACTAGAGTCAATAATCTAGATTACACAGTAATGATTCTAACACCCATGGAGTCTTGGTGCTGATCATGTTTTGCTCGTGGAAGAGGCTTAGTCAACGGGTCTGCAATATTCAGATCCGTATGTATCTTGCAAATCTCTATGTCTCCCACCTGGACTTGGTCCCGGATGGAATTGAAGCGTCTCTTGATGTGCTTGGTCCTCTTGTGAAATCTGGATTCCTTTGCCAAGGCAATTGCACCAGTATTGTCACAGAAGATCTTCATTGGTCCCGATGCACTAGGTATGACACCTAGATCGGAAATGAACTCCTTCATCCAGACTCCTTCATTTGCTGCTTCCGAAGCAGCTATGTACTCCGCTTCGCATGTAGATCCCGCCACGATGCTTTGTTTAGAACTGCACCAACTTACAGCTCCACCGTTTAATAAAAACACGTATCCGGTTTGCGATTTAGAATCGTCCGGATCAGTGTCAAAGCTTGCATCGACGTAACCATTTACGACTAGCTCTTTGTCACCTCCATAAACGAGAAACATATCCTTAGTCCTTTTCAGGTATTTCAGGATGTTCTTGACCGCTGTCCAGTGATCCACTCCTGGATTACTTTGGTACCTACCTGCCAAGCTTATTGCTAAGCAAACGTCAGGTCTGGTACACAGCATTGCATACATGATAGAGCCTATGGCTGAAGCATAGGGAACATCTTTCATTTTCTCTCTATCTTCTGCGGTGGTCGGGCATTGAGTCTGACTCAACTTCACACCTTGTAATACAGGCAAGAACCCTTTCTTTGCCTGATCCATTTTGAACTTTTCAAAACTTTATCAAGGTATGTGCTTTGTGAAAGTCCAATTAAGCGTCTTGATCTATCTCTATAGATCTTGATTCCCAATATGTAAGCAGCTTCACCGAGGTCTTTCATTGAAAAACTTTTATTCAAGTATCCCTTTATGCTATCCAGAAATTCTATATCATTTCCAATTAATAATATGTCATCTACATATAATATCAGAAATGCTACAGAGCTCCCACTCACTTTCTTGTAAATACAGGCTTCTCCAAAAGTCTGTATAAAACCATATGCTTTGATCACACTATCAAAGCGTTTATTCCAACTCCGAGATGCTTGCACCAGTCCATAAATGGATCGCTGGAGCTTGCACACTTTGTTAGCTCCTTTTGGATCGACAAAACCTTCCGGTTGCATCATATACAACTCTTCTTCCAGAAATCCATTCAGGAATGCAGTTTTGACATCCATTTGCCAAATTTCATAATCATAAAATGCAGCAATTGCTAACATGATTCGGACAGACTTAAGCATCGCTACGGGTGAGAAAGTCTCATCGTAGTCAACCCCTTGAACTTGTCGAAAACCTTTTGCAACAAGTCGAGCTTTGTAGACAGTTACATTACCATCAGCGTCAGTCTTCTTCTTGAAGATCCATTTATTCTCAATGGCTTGCCGATCATCGGGCAAGTCAACCAAAGTCCATACTTTGTTCTCATACATGGATCCTATCTCAGATTTCATGGCTTCAAGCCATTTTGCGGAATCTGGGCTCATCATCGCTTCCTCATAGTTCGTAGGTTCGCCATGGTCAAGTATCATGACTTCCAGAATAGGATTACCGTACCACTCTGGTGCGGATCTTACTCTGGTAGACCTACGAGGTTCAGTAGAAACTTGATCTGAAGTTTCATGATCAATATCATTAGCTTCCTCACTAATTGGTGTAGTTGTCACAGGAACCGGTTCTTGTGATGAACTACTTTCCAATAAGGGAGCAGGTACAGTTACCTCATCAAGTTCTACTTTCCTCCCACTCACTTCTTTCGAGAGAAACTCCTTCTCTAGAAAGGATCCGAATTTAGCAACGAAAATCTTGCCCTCAGATCTGTGATAGAAGGTGTACCCAATAGTCTCTTTTGGGTATCCTATGAAGACACATTTCTCCGATTTGGGTTCGAGCTTATCTGGTTGAAGTTTCTTCACATAAGCATCGCAGCCCCAAACTTTAAGAAACGACAACTTTGGTTTCTTGCCAAACCATAGTTCATAAGGTGTCGTCTCAACGGATTTTGATGGTGCCCTATTTAACGTGAATGCGGCCGTCTCTAAAGCATAACCCCAAAACGATAGCGGTAAATCAGTAAGAGACATCATAGATCGCACCATATCCAGTAAAGTACGATTACGACGTTCGGACACACCATTTCGTTGTGGTGTTCCGGGTGGCGTGAGTTGCGAAACTATTCCACATTGTTTCAAATGTAAACCAAACTCGTAACTCAAATATTCTCCTCCACGATCAGATCGTAGAAATTTTATTTTCTTGTTACGATGATTTTCCACTTCACTCTGAAATTCTTTGAACTTTTCAAATGTTTCAGACTTGTGTTTCATCAAGTAGATATACCCATATCTGCTCAAATCATCTGTGAAGGTGAGAAAATAACGATACCCGCCGCGAGCCTCAATATTCATTGGACCACATACATCAGTATGTATGATTTCCAACAAATCAGTTGCTCGCTCCATAGTTCCGGAGAACGGCGTTTTAGTCATCTTGCCCATGAGGCACGGTTCGCAAGTACCAAGTGATTCATAATCAAGTGATTCCAAAAGTCCATCAGTATGGAGTTTCTTCATGCGCTTTACACCGATATGACCTAAACGGCAGTGCCACAAATAAGTTGCACTATCATTATCAACTCTGCATCTTTTGGTTTCAACATTATGAATATGTGTATCACTACTATCGAGATTTAATAAAAATAGACCACTCTTCAAGGGTGCATGACCATAAAAGATATTACTCATATAAATAGAACAACCATTATTCTCTGATTTAAATGAATAACCGTCTCGCATCAAACAAGATCCAGATATAATGTTCATGCTCAACGCTGGCACCAAATAACAATTATTTAGGTCTAAAACTAATCCCGATGGTAGATGTAGAGGTAGCGTGCCGACCGCGATCACATCGACTTTGGAACCATTTCCCACGCGCATCGTCACCTCGTCCTTAGCCAATCTTCGCTTAATCCGTAGTCCCTGTTTCGAGTTGCAAATATTAGCAACAGAACCAGTATCAAATACCCAGGTGCTACTGCGAGCATTAGTAAGGTACACATCAATAACATGTATATCACATATACCTTTGTTCACTTTGCCATCCTTCTTATCCGCCAAATACTTGGGGCAGTTCCGCTTCCAGTGTCCAGTCTGCTTGCAGTAGAAGCACTCAGTCTCAGGCTTAGGTCCAGACTTGGGTTTCTTCTCTTGAGCAGCAACTTGTTTGCTGTTCTTTTTGAAGTTCCCCTTCTTCTTCCCTTTGCCCTTTTTCTTGAAACTGGTGGTCTTATTGACCATCAACACTTGATGCTCCTTCTTGATTTCTACCTCCGCAGCCTTTAGCATTGCGAAGAGCTCGGGAATAGTCTTGTCCATCCCTTGCATATTATAGTTCATCACGAAGCTCTTGTAGCTTGGTGGCAGTGATTGAAGAATTCTGTCAATGACACTATCATCAGGAAGATTAACTCCCAGTTGAATCAAGTGATTATTATACCCAGACATTTTGAGTATGTGTTCACTGACAGAACTATTCTCCTCCATCTTACAGCTATAGAACTTATTGGAGACTTCATATCTCTCAATCCGGGCATTTGCTTGAAATATTAACTTCAACTCCTGGAACATCTCATATGCTCCATGACGTTCAAAACGTCGTTGAAGACCCGGTTCCAAGCCGTAAAGCATGGCACACTGAACTATCGAGTAGTCATCAGCTTTGCTCTGCCAGACGTTCTTAACATCGTCAGTTGCATCAGCAGCAGGCCTGGCACCCAGCGGTGCTTCCAGGACGTAATTCTTCTGTGCAGCAATGAGGATAATCCTCAGGTTACGGACCCAGTCCGTGTAATTGCTACCATCATCTTTCAACTTAGCTTTCTCAAGGAACGCATTAAAATTCAACGGAACAACAGCACGAGCCATCTATCTACATCAAACATAGACAAGCAAAATACTATCAGGTACTAAGTTCATGATAAATTTAAGTTCAATTAATCATATTACTTAAGAACTCCCACTTAGACAGACATCTCTCTAGTCATCTAAGTGATCACGTGATCCAAATCAACTAAACCATGTCCGATCATCACGTGAGATGGAGTAGTTTTCAATGGTGAACATCTCTATGTTGATCATATCTACTATATGATTCACGTTCGACCTTTCGGTCTCCGTGTTCCGAGGCCATATCTGTATATGCTAGGCTCGTCAAGTTTAACCTGAGTATTCTGCGTGTGCAACTGTTTTGCACCCGTTGTATTTGAACGTAGAGCCTATCACACCCGATCATCACGTGGTGTCTCAGCACGAAGAACTTTCGCAACGGTGCATACTCAGGGAGAACACTTCTTGATAATTAGTGAGAGATCATCTTAAAATGCTACCGTCAATCAAAGCAAGATAAGATGCATAAAGGATAAACATCACATGCAATCAATATAAGTGATATGATATGGCCATCATCATCTTGTGCTTGTGATCTCCATCTCCGAAGCACCATCGTGATCACCATCGTCACCGGCGTGACACCTTGATCTCCATCGTAGCATCGTTGTCGTTACGCCATCTATTGCTTCTACGACTATCGCTACCGCTTAGTGATAAAGTAAAGCAATTACAGGGCGTTTGCATTTCATACAATAAAGCGACAACCATATGGCTCCTGCCAGTTGCCGATAACTTCGGTTACAAAACATGATCATATCATACAATAAAATATAGCATCACGTCTTGACCATATCACATCACAACATGCCCTGCAAAAACAAGTTAGACGTCCTATACTTTGTTGTTGCAAATTTTACGTGGCTGCTACTGGCTGAGCAAGAACCGTTCTTACCTACGCATCAAAACCACAATGATAGTTCGTCAAGTTAGTGCTGTTTTAACCTTCGCAAGGACCGGGCGTAGCCACACTCGGTTCAACTAAAGTTGGAGAAACAGACACCCGCCAGCCACCTGTGTGCAAAGCACGTCGGTAGAACCAGTCTCGCATAAGCGTACGTGTAATGTCGGTCCGGGCCGCTTCATCCAACAATGCCGCCGAACCAAAGTATGACATGCTGGTAAGCAGTATGACTTGTATCGCCCACAACTCGTGTTCTACTCGTGCATATAACATCTACGCATAAAACCTAGGCTCGGATGCCACTGTTGGGGAACATAGTAATTTCAAAAAATTCCTACACACACGCAAGATCATGGTGATGCATAGCAACGAGAAGGGAGAGTGCTGTCCACATACCCTCGTAGGCTGTAAGTGGAAGAGTTATGACAATGCGGTTGATGTAGTCGTACGTCTTCACGATCCGACCGATCCAAGCACTAAACGTACGGCACCTCCGAGTTCAGCACACGTTCAGCTCGATGACGATCCTCGGACTCCGATCCAGCAGGGTGTCGGGGATGAGTTCCATCAGCACGACGGCGTGGTGACGATGATGATGTTCTACCGACGCAGGGCTTCGCCTAAGCACTGCAACAATATGACCGAGGTGGAATATGGTGGAGGGGGCACCGCACACGGCTAAGGAACGATCACGATGATCAACTTGTGTGTCTAGAGGTGCCCCCTGCCCCCGTATATAAAGGAGGGAGGGGGAGGTGCGGCCGGCCCCCTAGGGGTGCGCCTGGAGGAGTCCTACACCCACCGAGAGTAGGACTCCCCCCTCTTGCCTTGGTGGAGAAGGAAAGGGGGGAGGGGAAAGAGGAAAGGGGGGCGCCGCCCCCCTTCCTTGTCCTATTCGGACTAGGGGGGAGGGGGCGCGCGGCCTGCCCTGGCCGGCCCTCCTCTTCTCCCTCATGGCCCATGTAGGCCCATTAACCCCCCCCCGGGGGGGGGGGGGGGTTCCGGTAACCCCCCGGTACTCCGGTAAAATCCCGATTTCACCCAGGACGTTTCCGATATCCAAATATAGGCTTCCAATATATCAATCTTTATGTCTCGACCATTTTGAGACTCCTCGTCATGTCCGTGATCACATCCGGGACTCCGAACAACCTTCAATACATCAAAACTTATAAACTCATAATAAAACTATCATCGTAACATTAAGCGTGTGGACCCTACGGGTTTGAGAACTATGTAGACATGACCTAGAACTGTTTCCGGTCAATAACCAATAGTGGAACCTGGATGCTCATATTGGCTCCTACTTATTCTACGAAGATCTTTATCGGTCAAACCGCATAACAACATACGTTGTTCCCTTTGTCATCGGTATGTTACTTGCCCGAGATTCGATCGTTGGTATCAGATACCTAGTTCAATCTCGTTACCGGCAAGTCTCTTTACTCATTACGTAATGCATCATTCCATAACTAACTCATTAGCTACATTGCTTGCAAGGCTTATAGTGATGTGCATTACCGAGAGGGCCCAGAGATACCTCTCCGACAATCGGAGTGACAAATTCTAATCTCGAAATACGCCAACTCAACATGTACCTTCGAAGACACCTGTAGAGCTCCTTTATAATCACCCAGTTACTTGTGATGTTTGGTAGCACACAAAGTGTTCTTCCGGTAAACGGGAGTTGCATAATCTCATAGTTGTAGGAACTTTGTATAAGTCATGAAGAAAGCAATAGCAACATACTAAACGATCAAGTGCTAGGCTAACGGAATGGGTCAAGTCAATCACATCATTCTCCTAATGATGTGATCCCGTTAATCAAATGACAACACATGTCTATGGTTAGGAAACATAACCATCATTGATTAATGAGCTAGTCAAGTAGAGGCATACTAGTGACATTAAGTTTGTCTATGTATTCACACGTGTATTATGTTTCCGGTTAATACATTTCTAGCATGAATAATAAACATTTATCATGATATGAGGAAATAAATAATAACATTATTATTGCCTCTAGGGCATATTTCCTTCAGTGGCTAGCCCTATTTATAGAGGCCCTGGTCCTCTCCCCAAATATTGAGCGGGAAGGGATCTAACAACGACCATTTTGAAAGGGGACATCTAGTAGAAGCTATGACTAAAGGTGGTCTTCGCCTATCAAAGGCGCTGGTCGTGACGCCATCTTGGGCTCCATGGTGACCTCCGTCCTGCCGTCCTTCTAGTCTTGGTCTCGTTGCACCGATATGGAAACCTTTACCTGATGCCTCGGTACTCTCCGCCTGCGCTTGCCCCCTTAGCACCAAAGGGGAAACAAGGATGCTACACGCGCTGGCGCCCGCTTGGCCTTGGTCGTCATGGCTTGCATCACGGGAACCCCGCGAGGTACCCCTTGCCTTGATCTCTCTGCCTCCTTGTGAGCCTGCTTGGTGAGGCCGCTCTTGAGGAGGCCTTGTGTCGTCCACCCCGCAAGGCTTGGCCCCTCGAGAGGGTCTTGAATGTTGGTTGGTGAAGACGGGCCGTACTGGGCCACTGGTGGAGCCATGCCGCAGGCCACAGGCAGGCAAGTCTGGGGGACCCCCGTTCCCAGAACGCTGACAATAGCCCCCGGGCCCAAGGCGCGCTCGGACTTGGCTTAGCGGCAAAGCCAAAGGGCAAGTTTGGAGCGCCGCGGGCCCCAATAGCCTGCAGCCTTGGTCGACGTGTGGCGACTGATTGGACGTGGGCGTCTCCGCTTCCCCACGCTGCCTCGGCAACTGCTCGACTTGACGAGTCTCTGCTGCATGTAAAAAGGGTTATCATTACCTGTGATCGTGGAGGTCGACGATTGGCCTCCCTTGGGCTATAAATAAGGAGGGGCGAAAGCCCCCGTCTCCCATCTCTTCCCATTCTGCTCACTTCTCCTCCCCTGCTCTGTTGCTTGTAATGTCCCCCATGGCGCTCGCAAAGAGGTTTTCGGCCGCAGAGAAGGGGAAGGCTCGCCAAGAAGGGCCTGGCTCTCCTCCGCCCAAGCGCGGATGCGGTCGCCCTCGCAAGCATTCCGTGACCCCTATCGTGGCTTCCCACGGTCGTGGCGGTGGCCCTTCATGCGGTGGTGGCCGCCCATGTCGAGGGAGCCCGGTTGGTGGGGGAAGGCGTGCTGTGGCTGCACGGCCTCCCCAGCCGCGCTTCCACTCGGCGGAGGTGCTGCCGGAGTTCGTCGTGTGGTCGGAAAACTCGGCCGGCAACTGGCTTAAGCTCCCACGCTTCTTCATCGGCGAGCTGCCGGCCGCTGGCCTAGGTGGGCTCTGGTTGTAGGCGGATGGCTGCTGCAGCAAGGCCTCCTGGGTCGCGGTGGAGGTTTCCATCGCCGGCAACACAACCTTGGCCCGAGGCTGGCAGACGTTTGCCCGCGCACGCGGCCTGGGGAGGCCATGACCCTCCACTTCAGGTATAACGGTGACGCGACCCTCTACGTGAGGGTGTTTGGAGGGGATGGCCGTCGTGTTGGGTGCTGCCCCGAAGACAGCATTGACAACGAGGTGCTTGGGCTTGGCGACGGTCATGACGAGGGTGAAGGCGAACCCCCTCCCGGTGGCGACTGCGGCTCGTCAAGCTACAGCGGCTCCTCCTCCAGTGACAGCTCCTCCAGCGGCGGCTAGATCAACCACCACACTGTCGTGTCTGCCTCAAGGACGGCAGCGGGGCGTCCCATCACCACGCTTCAGTGAAGCACGAGGTGGGGTCTGGCTGAGTTCAGGAGGTCACCGTAGATCCCTCCTCGCGAACTGTTGCAAGGCGCGTGCTGCTTTTGTTTTGTTTTCCTTCCTTCCTGCATTGAGAGAGATAAGTATGGGGCCCCGTGGGGGCGTGCAACAAACTATGATTTCCTAGATAACTTGCTACATTTATTGTTATTGTGCTATGTCATGCTATCGTTGTGGTACGTTGGCGTGTAGGAACAACTTAGCTTGGCATGTTTGAAGTAGTTTCCGTATTGCGAGGTGCCCGCACCAGGCCTTGCCAGGAGCCTTAGGAACTGCAAAAAAACTCGTTGAAAGACTATCATTTTCTGAACCCTGGTCGCAAGGGCTGCCTACCGCGGCCCGACGCTTTGTGTCGCGGTACCCGAGGGGCACAGACTGGGAGGGATGCTCATGCTGTGAATTCAAATGAGAGAGCCTCACGAAAGTCAGAAGAGAAAGGGTTCACGAGGGCACCCGCGCAGCCCCCTCGCGAGGCTTACGAGAGAGAGCAAGTCAGACAAAGAGCTGAACACAGAAAACGAAGGCAGAAGGCAATGGAACGGAACCGACAAAGAACACGAGAAGCAACTTTAATCAAGATCCAAACAAAGAAGAGCGAGCCAACTGCAGAAAGCAAATGAAAAGCTGCGTCCGACACCTAGTCTAGTCTTCGGCGTCTTCTCACCAGCACGGAGCTAAGTGCTGCCACTGGGCGTGGGAGGGAGCCCCCGAGGCCCAAGGGCGGCACTCCTGAGACTCTGGGGCGTGTACATCCCCACTCATTATTACGTGAGAGTGTCACGGGCGGCAAGCTTCACAGGCACTGGGCCTTCTTCACAGGCACCGGGCCTTCTTCATAGGCACCGGGCCTTCTTCAGGTGGCGAGCTTCACAGGCAGTGGGCCTTCTTTAGGTGCCTTTCTTTAGGGGTAGAACTTCCGGAGGTGCTGGATGTTCCAGGCGTTCGGGATGGGTACCCCACCTTGAGCCTCCAGGCGCGCAACGCCAGGCCTGGAGACGTGGACGACCTTGAACGGGCCCTCCCACATGGGTGAAAGCTTATGTAGCCTTTCCCCGGAGAGCATCCGCCTTAGTACAAGGTCAACTACCTTGAGCGTCCTGGGGTAGATGCTGCGATAGTGATACCACCGCAACGCCTGCTAGTAGCTTGCTGCCCGTAGCATGGCTTCACGGCGGCGTTCCTCCCCCAGCACGAGGTCCATCCCCCGCATGGCGTCCTGCTGCGCCTCATCAAACGCCAGGACCGGCATGGAGCGACACCTGACCTCGTGAGGGAGAACCACTTCTGCTCCGTAGACGAGGAAGAACGGGGTCTCACCCATTGGCTTGGTGGCGGTAGTGCAGATGGACCATAGCACAGACTGGAGCTCATCGTGCCAGCCCCTGCCATAGGCCTCCAGCTTCTTCTTGAAGGTCCTGGTCTTGAGGCCCCTCAGGACCTCTACGTTGGCACGTTCGGTCTGGCCGTTGCTCCGGGGGTGCGCCACCAAAGCGTAGCAGATCTGTGTTCCAAGGTTAGCACAATACATTTTGAAGAGATTGTTGGTGAACTGTGAACCTTTGTCTGTGATGATGCGGTTAGGGACCCCAAACCGGCTCACGAGGCCCTTGATGAACTTGACCGCCGAACCGGCTGGGATGGTGCGGACGGCTTGCACCTCCGCCCACTTGGTGAACTTGTCGATGGCGACGTAGAGGTAGCGGTAGCCCCCAGGCGCTCGAGGGAATGGCCCCAAGACATCCAGCCCCCAGACCATGAACGACCACGAGAGCGGGATGGTCTGCAGGCCCTGCGCTGGCTGATGGATCTGCTTGGCATGGAATTGGCAGGCTTTGCAGGACTTCACCAGCTCGGTCGCGTCGTTGAGTGCCATAGGCTAGTAGAACCCACTATGAAACGCCTTCCCGACGAGGGTCTGTGACGACGAGTGGTGTCCGCAATCTCCACCGTGTATGTCAGCCAGGAGCTCCTTCCCCTGTTCCCTAGAGATGCAACGCAGGGAAACGTCATTCGGCCGCCTCCGGTATAACTCACCGTCTGGGATGCAGTAGGCCGTGGCCTGCCGGGCCACGCGTTCTGCTTCCTCCTCTTTTTTCGGAAGCGTCCCTTGCGTCAGGTATTCCTTGAATTCCTTGGTCCAGCATCCCTCCTGGGGCTCCAGCGCCAAGAGTAGGCGTGCTCCCGAGGTCGGGCCATAGGCCGGGGCTCCTGTGGCAGGTGGCTGAGGGAGTTCTTCTCGAGGCTGTGCCGTTCTTGAAAGTGATGGTGCCACCGACGGCTTGAAGAGTCGTTCCTCGAAAACACCAGGCTCCTGAGGCAGCCGTTTGGACACCCTCCTGGCGATGTCATCACCCTCTTGGTTGGTGTCGCGGGGCACATGCTGCAACTCCAGCCCCCAGAACTGCTTCTCCATCGTGCGTACTTTCGCAAGATATGCTTCCATGTGCTCGTCCTTCGGCTCATACACCTTGTTGGAGAAGTTGACGAGGAGTTGTGAATCGCCCTTGATGATGAGGTGCTTCACTCCCAGTGCTGTTGCATCTTTCAGGCATGCTATGAGGCCCTCATATTCTGCTATGTTGTTGGAGACCTTCTCGCCCTACTGGAAACAGAGCTGAACAGCATGGTAGAGCTTGTCCTGAGTGGGGGATATAAGCACTGCACCAGCCCCCGCGCCCTGCCGCGAGAAGGCACCATCAAAATACATGACCCAACCATCCGGTGCCTCACTTCCTGGAGAGAGAGACCGATCCTCACCCATCTTGAGCTCCAGTGCATCTGTCCACTCGGCCATGAAATCAGCAAGCACGGCTCCCTTGACGACACTGGTTGTGCTGAACTCCAACTGAAACGCCTGTAGCTTGATGTTCCATTCGGCGACTCTCCCAGCGGAGTTGGGGCTCCTAAGTACCCTTTCCAATGGGTAAGCTGAGACAACCTTGATGGGGTGACCTTGAAAGTAGTGCCACAGCTTGCGCGAGGCCACCAAGAGCGCGAGTAAGAGCTTGTGAGCCATGTGGTATCGTGACCTTGCATCCCACAACACTGTGCTGATGAAGTACACCGGGTACTCGACGAGGGTGGGTGTGCTGACGAGGCCTGCGTCTTTTGGAGGTTGAGGCGCCTCCTGAGACAATGGATCCCCCAGCGCCTGGTTGCTTGGTGCGGCCTCTTCAGCCCTGGGGGCATCTTCCTGCTGAGCTTGGTCCCCTGTTGCCGCTGTCACAATCCTCGCGAGGCTTTCCTGGTCTTGTGCCACCTCGGCTGAGGCCGTGGCTGGGCGGGACGCAGCCTTAGCCTGGCGTTCCCCCCGAACCACGACCAGGGCAGCGTTGGCGGAGGAGTGGTGGCAAGGTAGAGCACCAGGGGCTCGAGAGGGCGCGGCGCCACCATCACGGGAGGGTTGGTCAGGTATTTCTTGAGGTCTTGAAATGCTTGGTCGGCCTCCTGTGTCCACTCAAACGGCCCCCTTTTTCTTCATCAGCTTGAACAACGGTAGGGCGCGCTCCCCCATCTTGGAGATGAAGCGCCCTAACGCGGTCATGCGACCGGTGAGCTTCTGCATTTCTCTGAGGGTTTGCGGCGGACTCATGTCTTCGATTGCCTTGACCTTCTCTGGGTTGGCCTCGATCCCCCTGTGGGACACGAGGAAGCCCAACAGCTTGCCTGAAGGGACGCCGAACACGTACTTCTCCGGGTTGAGTCACAGGTCTACCTGGCGAAGGCTCGCGAAGGTCTCCTCCAAGTCCTGGATCAAGGTCCTTGCCAACCAAGACTTCACCACAATGTCGTTGACGTAAGCCTCGGCGTTCTTCTCGAGCTGCCGGCCCAAGGCGATGTGCATCAGCCACTGGAAGGTCGCACCCGCGTTCCGCAACCCGAATGGCATGCAAGTGTAGCAATATACCCCACATGGGGTCAGGAAGGTTGTCTTCTATACATCTTCCACAACCATCTTGATGTGGTGATAACCTGAAAACGCATCCAGGAAACACAGCAGGTCGCACTTGGTGGTGGAGTCGACGATCTGATCGATGTGGGGAAGCGGGAACAGATCTTGGGGGCAGGCCTTGTTGAGGTTGGTGAAGTCAACGCACATGCGCTCCTTCCCCCCTTTTTCGGCATGACAACGGGGTTTGCCAGCCATTCGGGGTAGAGAACCTCGCGAATAACACCTGTTGCTTCCAGCTTGTGGGTTTCTTGGATGATGAAGGCCTGCTTCTCCATCGACTGCCGCCTCGCCTTCTGCTTCACAGGGCATACATTGGGGCACATGTTCAGGTGATGATCAATCACCTCCCGTGGGACCCCCACTAGCTGCTTAAGCTCCCACGCGAACACCTCCTTGTTCGCATGCAAGAATTTCACCAGCGCCTTCTCTTGGTCGGGGTCGAGGTTGGCACCTATGGTGAAGGTGGCTCCCGAGGACCCGTCTTTCTCAACTGGCACCTGCTTGGTCTCCGCCTTATCCTGAGTGAACAACTGCTTCTTTTTGGTCGGTGCAGCTTCCTTGGCCTTGGAGGCGTCCGCGCCGGTAGGCTGCATCGCCGCGGCGGCCTTGAGGGCCAGCTTGAGCGCCAGCAGAGCCTCCTTGGTATCTCCAGCTGCGGTGAGGACGCCGCTGCTCCCGGGCATCTTCATGAGGTTGTAGGCCGGATGGGTTGCTGCCATGAACTGGGCCAAGGCAGGGTATATGAGGATGCCGTTGTATGGGAGGCCGTTGTGGGCAATGTCGAAGTCGACCAGCTCCTTGCGGTAGTTGTCGTGGGTGCCGAAGTTCATGGGAAGGCAGATCTGCCCTAGGGAACTAGAGGAACCGCCTCCGACACCCGAGAAGGGCTTTCTGGGTCGGAGCCGCTCCAGCGGTACATGGAGGAGGCTGAAGGCCTCGACCGAGAGCATGTTGAGGCCGGCACCGCTGTTGATGAGGGTTTTGGTGATGGCCACCTGGCAGATCGTGGCTGTGCAGAGCATCGTGAGCGCACCCGAGTAGGTGGTGTTGACGGGGTGATCTTCCGAGTCGAAGGTCAGGTCGGCCTTGGGCGCCACCCAACCCGGGGGAGCTCCTTGCCGCGCGAGGATGGCGCTGATCGGGCGAAAGAACAGCTTGGCGTCGCGGTCTGAGGGTGGCGCCTGCAAGCCGCCCAGGAGAGTTGCGACGACCGGGGGCACCGGCGCCGTGTAGTGGGCGAGGAACAGGTCGCGCAGCTCCTCCCAGGAGGCCACGGAAGAAGCCGGCAGGTTGAGCAGCCACGCGCGTGGGACGCCAGTAAGGGCCATGGGAAGCCAGTTGGCCATTTCCTTGTTGTTGCCTCCAGCCTTGAGGACGGCCTCCTCGTACGCCAGTAGGAAAACTGCCGGGTCCGCCGCGCTGTTGTAGCGTGGCGGCATCTCTGGCTTGAACTTGTGCGGCCAATGCACCTGCCGCAAGGCGGGGGCCAAGGCTCATAGCCCCCTGGCCCCAGCACCGGCGCCGGGCGCCGGAGCCGAAAGCGCAATGTCCGCCATGAGGGTGAAGCATGGTGTTCGTGGAGTGCGGGTCGACGGAAGGAAGAGCTCCGGCTCACCCCTACCTGGTGTGCCAAATGTTGGATATCGGGTTCCGGCAAAACCCTTGAGGTTCAAACACTAGGGTGCGCACGAAGATTTCTCCCTACCGAATCTCGCTCTCAGCCTCGCCGCGATCCCTAAGCTAGCTCAACGATCTCACAGCACAAGAGACACAAGATTTATACATGTTCAGGCCACCGTTGTGTTGTAATACCCTACTCCTGTGTGGTGGTGGTGGATTGCCTCTTGGGATGATGATGAATAGTACAAGGGAAGAATAGCCTCGCGAGGAGAAGTGTTCTTGAGCTGGTGTCGTGTGAAGGTGAACTCCCCCTTTCCTACTGTGGTGGCTAGCCCTATTTATAGAGGCCCCGGTCCTCTCCCCAATTATTGAGCGGCAAGGGATCCAACAACGGCCATTTTGAAAGGGGATAGCTAGTACAAGCTATCCTGACTAAAGGCGGTTGTAACATCCCAAATTTTCAATTTGGAATGTTATACATTAGATCATCATTGCATATCATATTTTATTGCATTTTGGCTTGATCCTAGAAATTCTGCGCAACTCAAGGACCCACAGAGAGAGTTGGGAATTTCGTTATTTTCTTATTTGGGTTTTTCTCAAATTTAGAAAAAAGATCATTTGATTTTAATTATTTTATCTTCAAATATTTCAATTATAAAAATACGAGAGAGGGAATAAAATGACTTTCCCAAAATAAAGAAATATTGGAGATTTAATAATAAAATCAATAAGATTTTATTTCGGAATTTTATCCCTATTTTATATGAATTAGGAAAAATGCGCGTTTTTCAAAACTGCATTTTAGGCCAAATAAATGTTCATCTAGTCCGGCTTATTTTTAGAGGATGGGCAAACTTTATTTCGGGATTTTTGGAGTCCGTTTAGTATTTCTTTTCTTTCTTTTTCTGCACGTCCGAATTATTTAAAAAAAACGAACCGACTCGGGCCGCCGTGGGCGACCCGGACTCTGCCACCGCCCGGCCTTATAAATCGCCCACCCCCGCCGCCAGCCCACCCAGCCCGCGCCCCGCCAAACCCTAACCTCGCCGCCGCCGCCGCCGCTGCGTGCCGCCGCCGTCGCCCGATGCCGTCGTCGCCCGCGCCGCCGTCGACAACCGCCGCCGCCGACCCCGCTGGAGCCCGCCGCCCCTCGCCAGATCCCTGCCATTGCTGGGGGTAGCTCCTGCGTCGCCGCCGGTTTTCTCTGGAAAACCGTTGTTTTTTTAGAAAAACCGCGGTTTAATTTTTTTTAATAGATCGGTTTAGTTTTCAGTTTTTTTCCAGTTTATTTATTTTGCGGACATTCGTCCATATGTTCGATTTAATGAATAGTTTTCATCGTTTAGCCACAGACAGTGAACGTTCGTTCATTAGCCTGTTCGTCCATTTTTCTTTTTCTCGGATTTTCCGCGATTATTTTCGATCGCTATTTCTGATCCGATTTTCGTTCTAGTATAACTTTTCGCTCGTTTATCAGAATCAGGCGATTCAAGCGCCTAGAGTTCGTCTCGAAACCCTCTTTCCGTTTAACCAACTCAAACAAGTTTTTGCTATAGTAAAATTTGGCTTAGGTCGAGATTTGTAAATGAAGCTTGTTTCTTTCGCCATTTGACTTTCCTTCCTTCGTTTGATTTGATTCTTTTTGCAAATCGCAGTTCTTAAGTTGAACTTTCTAGTTAGATCTATTATTTGAGTTTTACCTGTGCATTAGATGAGTGCTTATTGTATGCTTGTTTGTTTGCGATAGAGTACCCGGAGTGCGCCGCTTGCTACTACGAGTCTCTAGGTTTCACGGATCATCAGCAAGGCAAGTAACACTTTGATCATACCTCTTTACTACCCAGTTTTGTTGCATTAGATCAATCCTCAAACAATTGCATGATTAGGATTTGATTAATATGTGGGCTCCGGGAAGTAGATGAGGTAGTACCTATTACCTGTTTATTATCAAACCTTTCGGAGTTACTTCTACGTTTGCTTATATATTTGCTATGCCAATAGACGTGGATTGGGTGAGTGTATCCATGATAGATGTGAGATTGTTAATTAATGGTTTACATAAGGTGGCAACTATAATACACATCTGGGTGGATTGAGGTACCTGGGGAACCCAGTGTTGTCTGTATTTTTGGAAATCTCGGGGTACCATGTGATTCTCCTATGGACCGCCACCCATGCTCAAAGGGATCATGAGATTATTCATGCTAGAAACTTTCGTGTGCAGCCGCAAGCTACTATGGGCTCTAGCATAGTTGATTAAGTCGTGTGAACTCTTACAATGGTAGACTAGCAGATGTAGGGGAAAGTAGGTGTAACTGTCTACCTATCGTAAGGTGCAAACGCTTCTGAAAGACTATGTCTCGGTCATCCGTTTCTCAAACACCGTGTAGTGCGAGAAATTCGACGAAGGAGATCGAGTCTTGCGGGGAAAAGTGCGCAAACCTCTGCATAGTTGATAAACTAATCATGGTTAGCCGTGTCCCCGGTTATGGACATTTTGAGTATCTAGTACTTGGATTATCATGTGAATCTCATCATGTTACTTAAATTAATTTGTTGGGTTTATTGATGATGCTTAATTGGGATTGAGTTGAGTGAACCTTCTCAATGTTTAACAACCACCATGATGGTTAAATAAAATTTATTCCTTTGTTGTAGGAAAAAATTGGCTTTATGCAAAACTGTAACCATAGAGCTTTCCACCAGCCATATATGCATGTAGTATAGCATTATTCTGTTCATTACTCTCTATGTGTTACATTGCCAGCATATTCCATGTGCTGACCCGTTTTCGGGCTGCAACGTTCATGTTGCAGACTTTTCAGACGACGAGTAAGGTGTCTTAGGTCGTGATCTTATACTCAGTGATGTCGTTGGAGTTGATGGACTCGCTTATCTTCCAAGCCTTCCGTTGTTATCGTTATTAGATGGCCTTAAGCCATATTTGATTGTAATAAGTTATCTTTTGAGACATTTGATGTAATAAGTGTGTGATTGCTACTCTGTTATAAATCCTTCAAGTGCTGTGCATGTCAGCATTACCGATCCAGGGATGACACTGATGCACAGAGATCAGACTGTTTGAGGTCTGGTCGCTACAAGATGGTATCAGAGCACACGCTGACTGTAGGACATGACCACTAAGCTAAAATCCTAGATCACTACTCTCTTCTCATTTCTGACTCCTCATCTTTTCCACTCTTTTAGGATGGCGGATGCAATGAACAATTTCACGCAACCGGATGAGGATACACCCTTTGGACGCCACTTGAAGGAAGCCGCTAGATACCTGAACATCGGATTACCAAGCTTCACCGGGACCTACATCACCACTTTGCTAGAAGAGGAGCGTTGGATGATTCAAGTTCAAGTTCCAGGAAGGACGTTCATGCCCATCACTGAGCCCATAGAGTTTTCCTTCAATGCACCAACCTGGAGTCTAGGAAAGAGCATGGCAGCCCACATCACCATGGGACACATTGGAGAAGTTTACCACAAGGATCTTAAGGATACTTTTTACAAGATTTGTGGGCGCCGAGATGAGCAATGGGAGATGATCAGCACTAGGAAGGATAGATCAATTGCAGCTTTCATCCAGGAGTTAAACCAGCACATTCATCGCCAGGAAAACCAGATGTGCACATGCATGATAGATCTGAAGAAGGCTATGACCAAGATCACGGAACTGGAGGAAGAACTCAAGTCTACACGTGATGGATATGAGGAGGAAATGATGACACTCGTTGAGAAGAATGATGATCTAAAGAAGAAGCTAAAAGTATTCATGGGATTCCCCATGACTGGAGGAGAAGACGACGATTGCACTTGCTCGGAGAACTACATCATCATCAATGACACCGACTCGGACACAGACAATAGCGATGAAGACTTTGTTGATGAAGCTGGAGCAGATATCATGGAGTCTTCGACAGATCAATTTTTCTAGTCGACCACCATAATAGTAGTAGTATTCCCCCATGTATATAGTATAGTCCGAGCACTTTTGTAACAATAGTTAGACCATTGTATGCCCTTGTTTGAATTGATTGGAGTGATATTGATTGCATTTGTCTCATGAGCATAATGGGTAGTGTTTTCCTCTATAGATCTCATTCTACTATGTATTCTCATCTTTTCAAAACTCTCAGATGCCTCCGAGACGTGACAATGGATTTGCTTTCCCACCGGAGCTCACTCAGTTAATCCAGAAGCAGAATGCATTGATGCAGATGCTAGTCTAGAATCAGAATCAGGGGAACAACAACAAGAACAACCCACCACCACCACCACCACCACCTGTTGATCACTTAGCCCATTTCTTAAGGCTGAATCCGCCGGTGTTCTCCAGTAGCACCGAACCGATATTTGCAGATGATTGGCTCCGCAAGATGGGAAGGGAGTTGACCACTACAGGATGCACAGATGCGGAGAAGGTGCGTTTTGCCGCACATCAGCTTGATGGACCCGCAACATCATGATGGGAGAATTTCACAGCCACTTATCCTATCGACACTGTCACATGGGACAAATTTCAGCAGGCTTTCTGTACTGCCCATGTTTCGGAAGGAGCTATGGACATGAAGAAGCGTGAGTTTCGCAAATTGCACCAAGGAGGACGTACAGTTGGCCAGTATGTGGATGATTTTAGTAAGATAGCACGTTATGCCCCAGATGACGTTGCTACGGATGCAGCTAAGCAGGAGAAGTTTCTGGAAGGACTGAATGATGAGCTGAGCATGCAGTTGATGGTGGCAACCTTCAACAACTACCAGGAGTTGGTAGATAGAGCTCTCATGATTGAAGGGAAGCAGAAGCAGATCGACAACCGCAAGAGTAAGTATGGACAAGGGAAGTATAATTCTGGAGCTCATTAGAAGCCTCGTTTTACCCCGAACTTGGGAGGACCTTTTCAGCATACCCATGGAGGAGGGAGCTCACACAACCATAGTGGCCCCAAGAATGGTAATGGAAATGGAGGAAGCAACGGCCAGAACCGTACCAACCCATCTACCCCAGCCAAGAAGGACCTGAGCCACGTCACTTGCTACAAGTGCCAGAAGACTGGACATTATGCCAATGAATGTCCTGAAGCTAAGAATGGAAATGGCAATGGAAGCTATGGGAAGAAGCCGAACCCTTTCAACAGGGGATAGGTGAACCACGTTAACATGGAGGAGGTTGAAGCTCAGCCTGATGCAGTAATAGGTAAGTTTTTGGTTAAGCCATTTACTGCAATCGTTCTTTTCAATACTGGTGCATCGCATTCATACATATCAAGGGGATTTGTGGATAAGTATAAACTGCCCACTAAGGTTCTTAGAACACCTATGTTAGTTAGCTCACCAGGAGCGGACTATATGGCCAGTCAAGGATGTTTTCAAGTGCCATTGACCATAGGTAGGCATGTTTTCCCCTCGGATTTAATCATTTTGGAGTCGCAAGGTTTGGATGTGATTCTGGGTATGGATTGGCTATTGATGTATGGAGGAAACATCGATTGCGCCAGCAAGTCAATTTTGCTTACCACCCCAGAAGGAAGACGGATCAAGTATGTATCCCGGCACGAGCCAAAGAGGACTCAAGTGAATTCCTTATCAGGAGTTGTACAGGAGGAAGTACCAGTGGTGAAGGATTTCCCTGATGTATTTCCAGAAGAGTTGCCAGGCATGCAACCGGATAGAGACATTGAGTTTTTGATTGAGCTTTTGCCAGGCACAGGGCCGATATCTAAGAGACCGTACCGGATGCCAGCAAAGGATTTGGAGGAAATTAAGAAACATATTAAGGAGTTACTAGGTAAAGGCTATATTCGCCCAAGTTCGTTACCTTGGGGACCGTCAGTGCTTCTAGTGGAGAAGAAGGATGGATCGTTGAGGATGGTTGTTGATTATCGAGGATTGAACGAAGTGACAATCAAGAACAAGTACCCATTGCCGATGATCAATGATTTGTTTGACCAATTGCAAGGAGCTAAGGTATTTTCCAAGATCGATCTGCGATTAGGATACCACCAGTTAAAGATTCAAGAGCAGGATATACCTAAGACGGCTTTTACCACCAGGTACGGGCTGTATGAGTATATCGTTAAGTCATTTGGTCTGACTAACGCACCTGCCTATTTCATGAACATGATGAACAAGGTGTTTATGGAGTTCCTAGATAAGTTCGTCGTGGTGTTCATTGATGATATTTTGGTCTACTCGAAAAATGAAGAGGAGCATAAAGAGCATTTGCGTTTGGTACTTGGGAAGCTCAGAGAACATTAGTTATATGCCAAGTTCAGCAAATGTGAGTTTTGGTTGAAGGAAGTTGGATTCCTTGAACATGTTATATCCGGGGAGGGAATAGCAGTAGACCCCACCAAAGTTGTCACTGTGACAAATTGGGAAGCCCCAACAACAGTTGGAGAAATCCAGAGGTTCCTTGGACTCGCAGGATACTATCGAAGGTTCATTGAGAATTTCTCGAAGATTGCAAAACCCATGATGGAATTGTTGAAGAAGTGCCACGCAGATATGGCTGATATACCGCTAAGAGATACAGTGCCACTGGAAGCGATTCAGTTGGATAGTGATTTGACCTACAAGGAGAAACCAGTTAAGATACTCGAGTTTGCCAGCCGAGTCATGCGCAACAAGGTTATCAAGTTTTGCAAAGTTCAGTGGAGCCACCATACTGAAGATGAAGCCACCTGGGAGCAAGAGGAAGATCTACGGAAGGATCACCCTCACCTATTTTCTAGCCAACCCGAATCTCGAGGGCGAGATTCATCTTAAGGGGGGTAGGTTTGTAACATCACAAATTTTCAATTTGGAATGTTATACATTAGATCATCATTGCATATCATATTTTTTTTTTTGCATTTTGGCTTGATCCTAGAAATTTTGCGCAACTCAAGGACCCACGGAGAGAGTTGGGAATTCCGTTATTTTCTTATTTGGGTTTTTCTCAAATTTAGAAAAAGGATCATTTGATTTTAATTATTTTATCTTCAAATATTTCAATTATAAAAATACGTGGGAGGGAATAAAATAACTTTCCCAAAATAAAGAAATATTGGAGATTTAATAATAAAATCAAATAAGATTTTATTTCGGAATTTTATCGCTATTTTATTTGAATTAGGAAAAATGCGTGTTTTTCAAATCTGTATTTTAGGCCCAAATAAATGTTCATCTTGTCCGGCTTATTTTTACAGGACGAGGAAAATTTATTTCGGGATATTTGGAGTCTTTTTATTATTTCTTTTCTTTCGTTTTCTGCACGTGTGAATTATTAAAAAAAACGAACCGACTCGGGCCGCCATGGGCGACCCGGACTCTGCCATCGCCCGGCCTTATAAGCCGCCCACCCCCGCTGCCAGCCCACCCAGCCCGCGCCCCGCCAAACGCTAACCCTACCGCCGCCACCACCGCTGCGGCGTGCCGCCGCCATCGCCCGCGCCGTCGTCGACTACCGCCACCGCCGACCACCACCGCCGACCCTGCCGGAGCCCGCCGCCCCTCGCCGGAGCCCCACCGCCGCCGGAGTTAGCTCCCGCGCTGCCGTCGGTTTTCTCCGGAAAACCGTTGTTGTTTTTAGAATAACTGCGGTTTATTTTTTTAATAGATAGGTTTAGTTTTCGGTTTTTTCCCGGATTTTTATTTTGCGGACATTGATCCGTACGTTCGTTTTAATGAACGGGTTTCGTCGTTTAGCCGCACACAGTGAATGTTCGTTCGTTAGCCGGTTGATCCGTTTTTCTTTTTCTCGGATTTTCTGCGATTATTTTCGATCACGATTTCTGATCCGATTTTCGTTCTAGTATAGCTTTTCGCTCGTTTATCGGAATCAGGTGATTCAAGTGCCTAGAGTTTCGTCTTGAAACCCTCTTTCCATTTAACCAACTCAAACAAGTTTTGCTACTGTAAAATTTGACTTAGGTCCAGATTAGTAAACGAAGCCTGTTTCTTTCGCCGTTTGACTTTCGTTGCTTCGTTTGATTTGATTCTTTTAGCAAACCGGAGTTCTTAAGTTGAACTTTTTGGTTAGATATCTTATTTTAGTTTTACCTGTGCATTAGATGAGTGCTTATTGTATGCTTTTTTCTTTGCGATAGAGTACCGGAGTGCGCCGCTTGCTACTACGAGTCTCTAGGTTTCACGGATCATCAGCAAGGCAAGTATCACTTTAATCATACCTCTTTACTACCCAATTTTATTGCATTAGATCAATCCTCAAACAATTGCAAGATTAGGATCTAATTAATATGTGGGTTTTGGGAAGTAGATGAGGTAGTACCTATTACCTATTTATTATCAAACCTTTGGGAGTTACTTCTACGTTTGCTATGCCAGTAGACGTGGATTGGGTGAGTGTATCCATGACAAATGTGATATTGTTAATTAATGTTTTACATAAGGTTGAAACTTTAATACACATCTGGGTGGATTGAGGCACCTGGGGAGCCTAGTGTGTCTGTATTTTTGGAAATCCCGGGGTATCATGTGATTCTCCTATGGACCGCCACCCAGGCTCAAAGGGATCATGAGATTATTCATGCTAGAAACTTCCGTGTGCAGCCGCAAGCTACTATGGGCTCTAGCATAGTTGATTAAGTCGTGTGACCTCTTACAGTGGTACACTAGTAGATAGGGGAAAGTAGGTGTAACTGTCTACCCATCTAAGGTGCAAACGCTTCTGAAAGACTATGTCTAGGTCATCCATTTCTCAAACACCGTGTAGTGCAATAAATTCAACGGAGGAGATCGAGTCTTGCAGGGAAAAGTGCGCAAACCTCTGCAGAGTGTATAAACTAATCATGGTTAGCCGTGTCCCCGGTTATGGACATTTTGAGTATCTAGTACCTGGATTATCATGTGAATCTCATCATGTTACTTAAATTAATTTGTTGGGTTTATTGATGATGCTTAATTGGGATTGAGTTGGGTGAACCTTCTCAATGTTTAACAACCACCATGATAGTTAAATAAAATTTACTCCTTTGTTGTAGGGAAAAATTGGCTTTATGCAAAACTGTAACCATAGAGCTTTCCACCAGCCATATATGCATGTAGTATAGCATTATTCTGTTCATTACTCTCTATGTGTTACATTGCCAGCATATTCCATGTGCTGACCCGTTTTTGGGCTGCAACATTCATGTTGCAGACTTTTCAGACGACGAGTAAGGTGCCTTAGGTCGTGATCTTATACTCAATGATGCCGTTGGAGTTGATGGACTCGCTTATCTTCCAAGCCGTCCACTGTTATCGTTATTAGATGGCCTTAAGCCATATTTTATTGTAATAAGTTCTCTTTTGAGACATTTGATGTAATAAGTGTGTGATTGCTATTCTGTTATAAATCCTTCAAGTACTGTGCATGTCAGCATTACCGATCCAGGGATGACACTGATGCATAGAGATCAGACTGTTTGAGGTCTGGTCACTACAATGGTCTTCGCTTGTCAAAGGCGCTAGTGGTGACGCTGTCTTGGGCTCCACGGTGACCTCCATCCTGCCGTCCTGCTAGTCTTGGTCTCGCTGCACTGATATGGAAACCTATCCCTGATGCCTTGGTACTCCGCGCCTGCGCTTGCCCCCTTAGCACCAAAGGGGAAACGAGGACACTGCGCGCGCTGGCGCCTGCCTGGCACCTTCTTGGCCTTGGTCATCATGGCTTGCATCACGGGAACCTCGCGAGGTACCCTTTGCCTTGATCTCTCCGCCTCCTCGCGAGCCTGCCTGGTGAGGCCTCTCCTGAGGAGGCCTTGTGTCGTCCACCCTGCGAGGCTTGGCCTGTCGTGAGGGTCTTGAGTGTTGGTTGGTGAAGATGGGCCGTACTGGGGCACTGGTGGAGCCACGCTGCAGGTCACAGGCAGGCAAGTCTGGGGACCCCCGTTGCCAGAACGCCGACATGAACAACTACCTATCAATATAAGTACACAAATAAAGGACAACAGGTACTTACAAGAACAATGCAAAGCTAAAAATTTTCATTGGCATTGGGTATATTCTGCACTAATGTAACCATTCATGCAGATCAGTTAATTTGGAGCGAACAATTGATAAGCAAGCTATCATGGATACTGCTGTCACATAATGAACATGTATGTATGCAAGTACAGTGATACAGGACAACGGGTACTAACCAGAGCAAAGCAGCGGGCAGCATATTTGCGATATCCCGTCGTTCTCTTCAAACCGGAATTCTTCTTCGAGCAGATTTCCTGCAAAAATGATTCATAAGGAACATGCGGAGAAGTAGAAGTTCAAATTGTCATGCGATATCGTAGACACTACCTCATCCTGGGAACGAGACGAGTGCATAACAAGGTTTTTCCATTCAATGTCTTCTAAATTTAGCATAGGAGACTTCACCGGAAATTCGTTTACACATTTGCCATCAAAGTATGATTTCCTCACGTAACACCAATACCGCTGCAATGCTTCCTTGAAAAGCGCAAGCAAACTTTGCTCGTCATGACTATCCAGATTGACCCTCACCTACTTACAACAATGTAATGTAAATCATTGATGTGTTCAATCAACAAAAAATAGGAAAATAATCACCATGAATAATAGCACTTACACGTAAGTGGGACAGGAAGATGTGAAAATGGTGTTTGTCTTCACTATAATCTTCCCATGATGGGAATGCATGCACGTAGTCCCTAACAACATTGATGGTACTGAAGAGGATATTCTAATATAGGGGCGCCCCTATAAACACTTGTGTGCTATCACTGGATTCTGATGAGAGAGCTCATGTGTGCTGTAATATGGTGCATGCATTAATATAATCTGGCACAAGTACACAAAAAATAGGCTCCAGAAGTAAGGATAGTTGGCAGATGATTGGTTCATAATATATTGTATAGAGAGTTTATTGCCAAACCATGATAACAAGAGAACACAACAACTAGGCAGATCATAGTGTTCATAAAAGGGGTACACCATAACCACGATATATAAATCGGGAAAGTGGAACTGGCTTGAAAATACGGTGTTGTATTGCCGCTAGTAATTGAAAGCCTATCGATCACGTACATGCCAGCTCTATTAGCTATTGACTGCAGATGTCCCTACTCCCCTTCCTGATAAGGAACATACTTTACGTACTAAATACATAATAACAAAAGAGGAACATGTTAAAGAACAGAAGAGGAAGCATATTCTTGAGGTTCCGCTTCATTGCATACAATGTTGGTTGCCCACTCATGATGAATCACAGCGCCCAAAGAAATGCAATTCCATGCTGTCTCTCTATATGTGGGAATTTTGAACAAGAGTCATTAGGATCATATTCTGAACAAGAATCAACAGGTGGGGAGCTTATGAGTTTCATTGCATCCAGAATGGCACTCAATGCCTTGGTGCCAATTTTGTAAGTCATTTCAGTGTTTAGCTTCAAGAGTGGACTGCTGCTAGTGTGACACAAAGCAACTACACAGATCATAGTGTAGATATAATGGGCAAACCTTAAGCATCCGAGTAACATCAGCAAAGTGGAACTTGCTGGAATATATGTGCTAGTATTGCCGGTACAGCTAGAAAGGCTTCGTATACAAGCTCTCTTCAACCGAAGGTGCGGTACTGTTAATATCAGTGTAACTCTCAAAGGAGACATAGCTCCCCGCATTTCCTTGCTATTCTTATAGGATTCAAGTGGGCAGGCCACTACAAATCCTATTCCTATGTTTACAAAATCTTACGAATCAAAGAGGCCCAAAGAGTTCAAAGTGTCCATCACAACTGACCATATAGACCTCTACACTTCAAATGTCCCTGCTCATCTTCACTACAAGGAGCATACTGTACTACTATCATACTCCATCCGTTCCAAAATATAAGTCTTTGTAGAGATTTCCACTATGGATCACATACAGATGTATCCAGATACATTTTAGAGTGTACATTCACCCATTTTGCTCCATATGTAGTCCATGGTGGAATCTATACAAAGACTTGTATTTAGGAATGGAGAGAGTACTTATCAAAGAAGAACGGAAGAGGAACATGCTAAAGAAGAGTAAGCAGATTTTGGATAATAAAATGTTCGTTAACTAGAGCGCATTAAGAATGCAACTCCCTGCTGTCTCTCTATATGTGGTGCACGTGCTTTTCAAAAGTAAAGTAGGAACATTAGCTGACCAATTAAATGTTATCTGTTTTAGTAATATTAGCATCATATCAGATTCGTATTTGAGCAACAAGTTTGGAATTATGAGTGGCACGTTGTTTAGCTTGATGGATTCAGGAGTAGTGCTACACAGGTACGACGATGGTACTGAATATAAAGGCATGTCTGCATGCAAGTCGCGTGACTTTTGTCATTTGGGTCAGTCGACCATTTTAGGCGGTTGGATGAAGATCCTACGTCTCCTAACCCTTCTTCTTCCTCGTCTCTGATTCTTCCCATACAAAACACTGCACGGGCCGCCGGCCGGACCACCAGCCCCCACCGCCTGTGTTCCTCTACCACCCCCACCCCCACCCCTGCCCCCACCCGCGTCGAGTTTTCTTCCTTCAACGAGGCCCCACCACCACCCCCCACAACTACTGTCCCCTCCCGAGCCCCTTCCTTTGCACCGGCGAACTCCGGCGAGCTCTGAAAAATTGACTGACCCAATTTTGAAATTTAGTCTACGGTGATTTAACTAGTGTGGAATATAAAAGGGGAAAACCATAAGCATTGGGAGTATAGTGTTGAGTGTGCCATGGAGGATCTGAAGGTGCAAACCAGACAAAGGCAACTTCGCAACCAATGTTTGCTTTCAACTAGCAAGTAAGTGATGGACAAGAAATCAGTGTAAAGCAGTGGCGATCTATTTTCTTGCTATGATAAATAAGTTGAGCAGATACGAAGTACCGCCTCTGGTGCGGCGCTGTGTATGCAACTGCTGAGAATTTGACGATGCTACGGTAGAGATGGTTGTCGGCGGCGTGGAAGCAGATCTAGGAGGGTAGACGGTGGCGGCGGGGCGCGGTGGACGAGATGGATGTAGGAGCAGCGCCGACAAGGTGGACGACGGCGGGGATGAAGCGAGAGGACAGGATGCAAGGATCCCGATCCGAAGCCATGGATGAGAGAGGTCGATCTCTTGTAATGGACGGCGGCATCGGGGTATCAGCTCCGGCATGGTGGAGGAGGACGGCGGTGGATGGGGTGGCAGACGGAGGAGGCTGGGGTGGAGATGGTGGTTTGGCGCCAACGGAGTACGAATGGGGAAATGGAGGTAGAGAGGGATGGGGGAACCATGTCTTCAGGGCACGCTTGTCTCAAATGCGAGGAAATTTACAAACTTAGCCCCCATTTCAAATTTCCTACATCATAGCAATATTAGTCGGTTGGGGATAGGACGGTAATCTCGCATACACCGAATATTTGCCGACGAGAGTTTGTTTTTGGCACCCACCGTGTATGAATTGGGGAGGGAGTCGATTTCGGCCGAGGAGACACTATTTTGGCGCCCACCGTGTATGAATCCTGGTGAGAGGCGGTTATGTCACGTTTGGGTGAAATTACAAACCTACCCCTATCGAAACCTATAGAAATCAAGCCAATAGGCTTTGCGTGGCAGGGATAGGCAGTAGTAATTTCCATCTCACAGATTTTGGTTTTGGGCGGTTACTGCGACTTTCCCCACTTCGTTCAAATTTTGCAGAGTGCATGTTTACCGTACCAACTCAAGTCGAATCCCGTTTGTATTCTATTTTTTTGGGCAGGATCCATTTTCGATTGGAATAAAATTCTATATATATCGTTTTTTACAATACTTTCAAAAGCACAACACCCTTTATACATAAATATGGTTTAACAATGGCATGATCTCAGATTCATAAGGTTGTATTCATCAATTTGGATTTTCAAATATTTGAAACCACTTAATGTTGAAATCCAATGTATGCATTCCTCGCTAACTGTCTCCAAATAATGTGTGTTTCATGCAGGTTTTTTTTACTTCTCAAACATGTATAATGTGTTTCCCACACGCAACATATATTGTAATCCTGTTTAGACATTAATTGCATAGAAACCATGCATTATTTCTAATTAAAGAATCTATGGATCACCAATATTGATAAGCTATATATTATACGTGTCCCCAGATTCAAATGAATATGCATGTTTGATACACCAATTTGCGTTATGATATTATCGATGTTGTGATCTCCAGTTTAAATATTTGAATCCCCTTTAATCAAGATATTCGTCTCATATAGCTATCACTCATGCTTATATAGGAGTATCTCTCTAGACCTATACGCGTTCATCGTCTCTCGGGTATCTCTCGTGCTACCTATATGTCGACAATGATCTTTAATCTTTGTAACACACTGACGATACTCTCTCCCTTGACCTTCATCACTCCATATTTCTCTAAGTATATCTCGCTCCCTGCTATCACTACAAAAAAAAGACACATCCGTGACATTTTGGGCCGAACCAATTTTTTTGTGTGTCATACATATGACACTTCTATGACGATAATTGTGACAAAACCCGGTATCATCATAGATGTGGTGGGCTCCTACTTCTATGACAAAAAATCATGACAGAAAATGGGCTTTTCGTCCTGGGCGGGCCGGAGACGCAGCTGCATGACATTCTTTGGGCCGTCCATGACGGAAAAAACCGTGGTAGAAGCGAGGGGGAGGAAAATTTCGGGGCGTTGCCGGTTACGGTGGGAGGTCGGGGGCCGAGCGATGCGCGTTTCTCTCATACACGTACGCGCATGTGTGCGAGGCATTGGGCTCTAACTGAACCCGAGCGATTGCGCTGCAGGCTATGCGTTACTGAACCTGAGCGATTGATCGATGGCTGTTAACTGAACCCGAACAAGCGATTCCTTCGCTACTGCTGCTAACTGAAGCTGATCGATTGGATGAACAATGAGCGTTGCGGGGGGGGGGGGGGGTTGGATGAACAGTGAGCGGTGGCGTTGCCTCTGGATGAACAGGACCCCATGGTGTGGAGGGCTGGATGAATAGTAGATGATGCAGGGGTGCCCGTGGAGGGGTGGTTGAACAGGACCCCGTGGTGTGGAGGGCTGGATGAACAGTAGACGGTGGAGGGGTGGTTGAACAGTAGCCGGTGGAGTAGCACGCGGTGGAGGCTGGATGAACAGGGGCCCGTGGAGGCTGGAGGAGGTCGACGGTAGCCCGTGGAGGCTGGACGAGGTCGACGATGGAGATGAATAGTATCCCGTGGAGTCCCGTTTTGCGGTACGCCACACCCTCCTGATGAACAGGACCCCCGTTTTGACCGTAGCGCTCCAACACAAGTCCGTTTCGTCCGTTTTGCGGTACGCCACACCCCTTCCGATCAACAGGAGCCCCGTTTCGACCGTAGGAGGTTCGTTTCGTCCGTTTTGCGGTACGCCACACCCCTCCCGATCAATAGGACCCCCATTTCGACTGTAGGAGGTCTGTTTCCTCCGTTCTGCGGTACGCCACACCCCTCCCGATCAACAGGACCCCGTTCCAAACGTAGGAGGTCCGTTTCCTCCGTTGTGCGTTACGCCAGGCCTCGTTTCCATCGCCTCTTCCGTCCAAGCCCTCCCGATGAACACGACCACGCATTCTGTTCCGACCCAGCCGGTTGGCTCCCACGCGTTCCGTTGCCTCATGATGAACACGACGCATTCCGTTGCCTCCCCATGAACACGACACATTTCGTTGTCCCCATGAACACGACACATTCCGTTGCCTCCCCATGATCACGACGACGACGTTGTTTCTCTGTTCCGACCCAGCCATGTACACGAGCCCTGGCCGTATGTATGCGCGAGTAGGCGTTCAAGACCCTGCCCGGATGTACGTACATGGCCGTATTTTCTTTCTTGCACCCTGGCCGCTGTACGTACGTGTACATGCTACGTGCGCGCCTCTACTACGACACGTTGCACGGCTCTACTATGACACGCGCATGCCTCTACATCGACCAGTATGTACGTACACATTCATGACCAGAATGACAACGCTACGTATGCTTCGACCAGGTGGGTCCCGACTGTCAGGCACTTCCTTGCCTGTGAAAATGTAGCTTGTGGGTCCCAGCAGTCAGGGGGGGGGTTGCGAATCGTTTTGTTTTTTTGCCCGGTCGCACTTCCTTGCATGCGAAGATGTAGCTGGTGGGTCGCAGCAGTCAGGGGGGCGAATCATTTTTTTTGACCGGACACACTTCCTAGCGTGTGAAGTTGTAGTTGGTGGGTCCCAGCAGTCAGGGGGCGAATCGTCTTTTTGCCCGGACGCACTTCCTTGTGTGCGAAGATGTAGCTGGTGGGTCCCAGCAGTCAGGGGGAAACGTTTTTTTCGCGAAATACGGTGGCCCGTCCGGTGGGTCCCTACTGTCAGGTGGAGGAATAATTATTTTCCGCGTAATAAGGAGGCACTTCCTTGCTGCGGCCATGGACCCAGTTGTCACCCTCTCCACGTACAGTCCACGTCCGAGGGAAGTCGTTCCTTGACCATGTTGACCATGCCGTGCCGAGAGCACCAGGGCGGTGGACGACGGTGAGGCCTAGGAAGAGGACGACATGGAGCTGGGGAAGACACGGCAGTGGAAGCCCGCGCGGAGAGGAGTACGAGGGTTCACTGGTTCGGCTGCGGTGTGAGGCTGCCGTCACTGTAGGGCCTGGCTAGTGGTGGGAATAGTAGGGGCGGTGAGGCCTCCACGGCAGCACATCTGGCCACGGGAGGCAGGAGCATGCGGCATGACCGGCGCTGCTTTGGGCGGCTGGAGCAAGAAGACCAGAGGTTGAAGAAGCACTAGGGCCGTTGGATGGACATCGTACGGTCACTGGAGCTAGAATCGTTTATATTGACTAAGTTGACAAAGCCCTCCGTCCCTGTCAACTTAGTAGGCCCACAAGTCAACCTCCCACCAAGGTGGGTCCCAGCTAGCAGGGGGGTATTCATTTTTTTGTGCGTAATAAGGAGGCACTTCCGGTGGGTCCGAGCTGACAGCAGGGGGAACATTTTTTCGTGAAATACGGTGGCCCATCGGGTGAGTCCCAGCAGTCAGGGGCAAACGTTTTTTTCGCGAAATACTGGTGGCCCGTCCGGTGGGTCCCTGCTATCAGGTGGAGGAATAATTATTTTCCGTGTAATAAGGAGGCACTTCCTTGCGGCTGCCGTGGACCCAACTGTCAGCCTCTCCACGTACAGTATTCTTCCGATGGAATTCGGTCGTTAACCACATTGACCACGCCGCGCCGAGAGCACCACGGCGGTGGACGACGGCGAGGCCTAGGAAGGGGATGACGCAGAGCCGGGGAAGACGTGACAGTGGATGCCCAGGCAGAGAGGAGTACGAGGGTTCACTGGTTCGGCTGCGCTGCCGTCGCCACAGAATAACAGGGGGTGTGGGTGAGTGGAGTGGACGGATGGCCTGGCCCGCGGTGGGAGTAGTATGGGGCAGTGAGGCCTCCGCGGCAGCACAGCCGACCACGGGAGGCAGGAGCAGGCGACACGACCGGCGCTGCTTTGGGCGGTTGGAGCAAGAAGACCAGAGGTTGAAGAAGCACTACGGCCGTTGGATGGACATCGTACGGTCAGTCAAGCTAGAATCGTGCATATTGACTAAGTTGAAAAAGCCCTTCGTCCCCGTCAACTTAGTAGGCCCACTATACTGGGTCCCAGCTAGCAGGGGGAGTATTCATTTTTTTTGCATAATAAGGAGGCACTTTCTTGCATGCGAAGATATAGCTGGTGGGTCCGAGCTATCAGCGGCGGTAACGTTTTTTTCGTGAAATATAGAGGCCCTTTTGGTGGGTCCCAGATGTCAGGTGGAGGAATCATTATTTTGCGCGTAATAAGGAGGCATTTCCTTGCGTGCGGCCGTGGACCCAGCTGTCGGCCTCTCCACGTACAATCCACTTCAAATGCATGTCGGTCGTTGACCACGTTGACCAGGCCGCGCCGAGAGCACCGGGTTGGTGGACGACGGCGAGGCCTAGGAAGGGAACGACACGGAGGCTGGGAAGACTCTGTTTCCCACGCGGAGGGGAGTACAACTGTATGTGGGTTTATTGGTTCGTCTACCGTCGCCGGAGAATAACAGCAGGTGTGGGACTATGGGTGAGTACATGGATGGCTAGGCGAGCGATGGGAGTACAGTGGGGCGGTGAGGCCTGCGCGGCCGCACTGCCGGCCGCGGGGAGGAGGGACCAGGCAGTCCCGCCGACACTTGTTTGAGCGGCTGGAGCAGGAAGAGCAGAGATTGAAGAAGCACGACGACCATTGGATGGACATCCAACAGTATATAGGCCATCTGTGGAAAGCCTCAAATTTGTGGAAAATAGCATATAGCCCATGTGCAATTATTTCAAATAATTTACAGCCCATTTGCTAATTCTTACGGTTTTTTTGGAGGCCATATTCTTTTTGTTAGTATTACAGCACATATTGTGGCCACGGTTAAAAAATTATACGAAATTTTGCATATGTTGGTGCGGTCTGAACTGTTTTTAATCCCGAAACTTCGATTCACATTCAGACTGATTTTAAAAATAAATGTATATAAATATAAAATCCAATAATATGTCCACGCATAAAAATCAATGCAATTTAAAATCTCGAAATGAAAAAATATATTTGAAACTAGTTGCCGGTTTGATGTGTTTTAAAAATGTACAACCCATTTCTCATTACTGATAGGCCATTTTCTCCGCCAGCCGAATGAAGCTCTCCTCGTCTTGAAAGATTTGCAGCCCAACAGGCCTGATAAAGCGACTTACTTGACAAATCACAAAAAAATTGGGCTAGCCATTTTCAGAAAGAAAAAAAAACTACTGGGTTTGTCTGTGGTAAACATAAAAGAAAAGGCTGTCCAGACAGGCTAGAGTGTCCCGCAGAGCTGATAATCCCCAAGTGCAAGGAATCATCATAGCACTTTCCAAAGGTGGAAGTGATAAATATGGAGTGTCGAACCCACAAGATGCTAAAGGTAAGATCAATATTCTCTCAAGCCCTATCTGCCACTGATACGACTCTACGTGCACCGGACGTTTGCTTACAACTAGCAACAAGAAATAAAACTTTGTTGTGGGCATGAAGAGGATAACTTTGTATGATATTGGAGAGCTAATACATAAAAGTAGGTGCTGTTATCATAAAGTTAGAATATAATACTAAGTATTATAAATAGCGAGTGTGGAATAATGGTGGATCGGTGTGCGGAATTGTCCTAGGCAATTGTTAACAAGACCAGTAATCACTATTGCAATTTCATATGAGGGAGAGGCATAAGCTAACATACTTTCTCTACTTGGATCATATGCACTTATGATTGGAACTCTAGCAAGCATCCGCAACTACTAAAGATCATTAAGGTAAAACCCAACCATAGCATTAAAGCATCAAGTCCTCTTTATTCCCATACGCAGCAATCCCTCTTACTTGGGTTTGTGCTTCTGTTCACTCACCAACCCACTATAAGCGAATGATGAACGTATTGCAACACCCTACAACGGGAATCCCTCATGCTTGCGCGACATGGAGGGCACCATAGGACAACACCAAAGTAAAACATACAACTCATACCAATCTAGATCATCAATCAACCCAAAGTCAAAAGATATCTACTCAAAACATCATAGGATGGCAACACATCATTGGATCATAATATGTGGCATAAAGCACCATGTTCAAGTAGGGGATTACAGCGGTTTGCGGGAGAGTGGACCGCGTAAAAGAGATGAGGATGGTGATGATGATGGTGATGTTGATGAAGACGATCACCGTGGCGATGATTCCCCTCCCGATGGCACTCCGGCGCCACCGGAAGAGAGGAGGAGAGGTTCTCCCCCTTGTGCTTCCTCCTCCATGGCCTCCACCCTCTAGTACTTGGCCTTCATGATGATGAAGACCCGTCCGGGATTCTCCTCTATGACCACCGGTAATGATGCCCCCTCCGGCAGGGCGCCAGAGAGGGCCTAGATTGATTTCTCGTGGCTACAGAGGCTTGCGGCGGTGGAACTCCTGATCAAGGTTAATTTTCCGAGGTTTCTGTATTTATAGGAATTTTTGGCATGGATCTCACGTCATGGAGGTGCCCGAGCTGTCCACGAGGCAGGCCCACGCGCCCGTACCAAGTGGGCACGCCCCCCACCCTCGTGGGCAGCTCGAGACTCTTTTGGCCCAACTCCGATGCTTCGTGGTCTTCTTTTGGTCCATAAAAAATCATCAAAAATTGGCCCGTCAATTGGACTCCGTTTTGTATTCCTTTTCTGCAAAACTCAAAAACAAGGAGAAAACAGAAATTGGCACTGGGCTCTAGGTTAATAGGTTAGTCCCAAAAATCATATAAAATATCATATAAATGCATATCAAACATCCTAGAAGGATAATATAATAGCATGAATACTTCATAAATTATAGATACATTGGAGACGTATCAGCATCCCCAAGCTTAATTCCTGCTCGTCCTCGAGTAGGTAAATGATAAAAGAAATAATTTATGAAGTGTGAATGCTAGCAAGTCCTTAAGTTTGATCAATGATAATTCCAATCACTTTTTCTAGCATCATTATATGTCATAACAATAGCTCATCTCATAAAACTTTTCATGATCAAGTAACAATCTATTCACAATGTCAACTATGGTTTAGAAACTTCATTGAGAACTAACAAACTATAATCTTAGCCATTGAAGCAATTGCAATTTATCATAACACAGAAAGAGTCATCAATAGAGCTCTTTCAGCAAGTTCACATACTCAACTATCTTGTAGTCTTCTATAATTGCTAACACTCACCAAATACTTGTGGTTATGGAGTTTCAGCCGGACACTGAGAAAGATAGGGGCTTATTGTATTGCCTCCCAACGTATTCACCTTTAGGTGATGTCAACAATAATATCCCATGCTAACTTACATCCAATTGGATATATATATATCATGATCTTTCAAACACGAAGAGCTTGCCAAAGGATAAAATGAAAAAGGGAAAGGTGAAGATCACCTTGACTCATGCATAAGGTAAAAACATAAAGTAAAAGATAGGCCCTTCGCAGAGGGAAGCAGAGGTTGTCATGCGCGTTTAGGGTTGATGCACAAAATCTTAATGCAAAAGAACGTCACTTTATATTGCCCCTTGTATGTGGACCTTTATTATGCAGTCCGTCGCTTTTATTACTTCCACAACAAGTTCGTACAAAGCTTATTTTCTCTGCACTATAAGTCATTCATATTTAGAGAGCAATTTTTATTGCTTGCACCGATGACAACTTACTTGAAGGATCTTACTCAATCCATAGGTAGGTATGGTGGACTCTCATGGCAAAAACTGGGTTTAAGGATATTTGGAAGCACAAGTAGTATCTCTACTTGGTGCAAGGAATTTGGCTAGCATGGGGGAGAAAGGCAACCTCAACATGTTTGGAAGGTCAATGACAATATACTTTAACTGAGATGTCGGAAAACATAGACCATTACGTTGTCTTCCTTGTCCAACGTGAACTCTTTTAGCATGTCATACTTAATGAGTGCTTCACAATCATAAAAGATGTCCAAGATAATATATTTGTATGTGAACCTCTCTTTCCTTATTACTTCCTATTAATTGCAACAATGACCAAAACTACGGTTGCCAACTCTCAACAACTTTTATGCCTCGTACTTTCTATGTGTGAAGTCATCACTAACCATGTTATAAGCATATGAAACATATAAAAGTTCAGATTTATGACATTCAATTCATTCATCCATTTACTCATAGGATATACGTGAAGCACAAGAGTAAATGACAAACTACTCCAAAAGATTTGAGTGAAGGGCACTGAGTAGGCAAATAATTATTAACTAGCCATGGGAGGATTCTTTTTCATTCAATATTTCAGATCCAATGATTTTATTCAAGCAGCAAGCAAAACAAAATAAAATGACATTGCAAGGATAGCACAACTCATGTGAAGAAGCAAAAACTTAGGTTCAACCGATACTAACCGATAGTTGTTGAAGAGAAAAGGTGGGATGCCTACCGGGGCATCCCCAAGCTTAGATGCTTGAGACTTCTTGAAATAATGTCTTGGGGTGCCCTGGGCATCCCCAAGCTTGAGCTTTTGTGTCTCCTTAATTCCTTTTATACGTCGGTTTCCTAAATCTCGAAAGCTTCATACACACCAAACTCAACAAGAACTCGTGAGATAGGTTAGTATAAACCAATGCAAAACCTTATCATTTTCTACTGTAAAAAATTACTAAAATTATTATTCAACATTTCATACTAAATGCCTCTGCATATTTAACACTCCTATCCTCAAATAGAATCATTAAACAAGCAAACATATGCAAACAATGCAACCATAACAGCAATCTGCCAAAACAGTATAGTCTGTAAAGAATGCAATATTCATCATACTTCCCTAACTCCAAAAATTATGAAAGAAAATTACAACTGTAGTAAATTTATCAGAGCTTATTATGCAAAAGGTTTCAACATTTTATCACATTCTGACTTTTCTAAGGAATTTTTGCAACAGCGGTAAACTTCCTGTTTTCAAACAACAACATGTATACTTGCAAAACAAGCATGGTAAAAGGCTATCCTTGACATTTTTATTGAAACTAAAGATGCAAAACATTATTCTAAATAACATCAAGCAAATACTAGCAAAATAAATTGACGCTCCAAGCAAAACACATATCATGTGACGAATAAAAATATAGCTCCGAGTAAGGTATACCGATAGTTTTGAAGACGAAAGAGGGGATGCCTTCCGGGGCATCCCCAAGCTTAGGAGCTTGATTATTCCTTTAATATTGACTTGGGGTGCCTTGGGTATCCCCAATCTTAGGGTCTTTCCACTCCTTATTCTCCTCATATCGATATCTCACCCAAAACATGAAAACTTCAATCACACAAAACTTAACCAAACTTCGTGAGATAGATTAGTATGATAAAGAGCAAACCATTCACTTTTGTAATGACAAAGACAAGGTTCATAATTGTTTTCTCACAATTACTACTGTACCATATCATTTCTACAAATTATATTGAGAAATATAAGCCATAGAAACTAGAAAACAAGCAGACTATGCAATGAAAAACAGAATCTGTCAGAAACAGAACAGTCTGTAATGATCTAAACAATAACCATATTTCTTCTACTCCAAAAATTATGAAATAAATTGGTGGACGTGAGTAATTTGTCTATTAATATTCTTAAAAAAGAATCAACTCAAAAGAACTCTTCTGTAATAAATGACATCTATTCTCGTGAGCACAAAGTTTCTGTTTTTTTACAGCAAGATCACATTAACTCTCACCCGAGTCTTCCCAAAGGTCTTACTTGGCACTTTATTGAAACAAAAGATATAAAACATGACTAATACAGTAGCTTAATCATGTAAACACACAAAAACAGTAAGGGTAAATATTGGGTTGTCTCCCAACAAGCGCTTTTCTTTAATGCCTTTTAGCTAGGCATGATGATTTCAATGATGCTCACTTTAAAGATAGGAATTGAAACACAAAGAGAGCATCTTGATTCTTGAAGAATATGACTAGCATATTTAAATCTAACACACTTCCTATGCCTAGGGATTTTATGAGAACACAACTTATGGGAACAAGAATCAACTAGCATAGGAAGACAAAACAAGTATAACTTCAAAACTTTAAGCACATAGAGAGGAAACTTAATATTATTGCAACTCCTACAAGCATGTATTCCTCCCTCATAATAATTTTCAGTAGTATCATGGATAGAAACTTTGTTCTCATATTCAATTGGAACCTCTTCCGAAATAGTGGAATCATTACTAGCTAAAGTTGACACTCTTCCGAATCCACTTTCATAAATATCACACTAAGATTCAACATCCTCCAAAATAGTGGGATCACTAATTCCTAAAGTTGACACTCTTCCAAACCCACTTTAAATGATAGTATTATTCATACTCCAAAAGGTATAAGTGAAGTTCATGGAGCATTCTACAACTGAACAATATCCAAGCTCAAAATGTATAAGTGAAGCACATAAAGCATTCTATAAAACCATACTCAAAAGATTTAAGTGAAGCACAAAGAGTAATTCTATAAGATCATACTTAAAAGATTTAAGTGAAGCACATGAAGTATTCTATAAATCAACGAAGGGCTATCTCATGCTAGCATGGTTCTTGAAGAAAAGGAAAAACACAAAGGACACAAATCATGTGAACAAAACAAAAACCGAGGTATACTGAGATTTGTTGAAGAAGAAAGATGGGATGCCAACCTCAGCATCCCCAAGCTTAGATGCTTGAGTATCCTTTGAAATATTTACTTGGGGTGCCTTGGGCATCCCCAAGCTTGAACTCTTGCCTCTCTTTATTCTTCTCATATTGACAGCTCCTCGACCTTCGAACACTTCATTCACACAAAACTTTAACAAAAACTTGTGAGATCCGTTAGTGTAATAAAACAAATCACTGCCTTTAGGTAGTGTAATTAACTCATTCTTTATTCATATTGGTGCTAAACCTACTGTATTCCAACTTCTCTATGGTTCATACCCCCCGATACTAGCCATAGATTCATTAAAATAAGCAAACAACACACACAAAACAGAATCTGTTAAAAACAGAACAGTCTGTAGTAATCTGGAAGTTTGCCAAACTTCTGTAACTCCTAAAATTATGAACTAAATTTGACAATTTGTACAAAAGTAATTTGAAAAAAGTTTCAGACCCATTTGACTTTCCAGTAGAAAATGTAAATTCACGCACTACAGCCAAAGTTTCTGTTTTTGTTTTGCACATAGTAAACAAGCAATCTAATCACCTAAAACCAAGCCTTGGCACATTATTTTTATAATACAATGAATATATACAAGGGGATAATTATTTACAGAGAAACTTCCATGAAAAATCATACATTGTTTCCGTGAGCATGAGCACAAGTGCTCAAGGTTGACCCTCACTTCTTCAATGCAAAACCTTCCAATCACTTCTCTTTTTGAAAAACTTTTTAGGCATGAGAGGCAAGTAATTATTTTTTTTGTATTTTCATTTTTAATTTTTTGTATGTTTCACCCACAACTAAATAGAAACAAAAAGGAAAAACAAAATCTACTTAGTGAAGGGAGCAAACAAGCACACACGAGAATATCAACCCCATGCTATTGCTCCCCGGCAACGGCGCCAGAAAACAGCTTGATAATCCCCAAGTGCAAGGAATCATCGTAGCACTTTCCAAAGGTGGAAGTGATAAGTATGGAGTGTCAAACCCACAAGGAGATAAAGGTAAGATCAATATTCTCTCAAGCCCTACCTGCCACTGATACGACTCTACGTGCACCGGACGTTTGCTTCCAACTAGCAACAAGAAATAAAACTTCGTTGTGGGCATGAAGAGGATAACTTTGTATGATATAGGAGAGCTAATACATAAAAGTAGGTGCTGTTATCATAAAGTTAGAATATAATACTAAGTATTATAAATAGCGAGTGTGGAATAATGGTGGATCGGTGTGCGGAATTGTCCTAGGCAATTGTTAACAAGACCAGTAATCACTATTGCAGTTTCATATGAGGGAGAGGCATAAGCTAACATACTTTCTCTACTTGGATCATATGCACTTATGATTGGAACTCTAGCAAGCATCCGCAACTACTAAAGATCATTAAGGTAAAACCCAACCATAGCATTAAAGCATCAAGTCCCCTTTATTCCCATACGCAACAATCCCTCTTACTCGGGTTTGTGCTTCTGTTCACTCACCAACCCACTATAAGCGAATCATGAACGTATTGCAACACCCTATAGCGGGAATCCCTCACGCTTGTGCGACACGGAGGGCACCATAGGAAAACACCAAAGTAAAACATACAACTCATACCAATCTAGACCATCAATCAACCCAAAGACAAAAGATATCTACTCAAAACATCATAGGATGGCAACACATCATTGGATCATAATATGTGGCATAAAGCACCATGTTCAAGTAGGGGATTACAACGGTTTGCGGGAGAGTGGACCGCGTAAAAGAGATGAGGATGGTGATGATGATGGTGATGCTGATGAAGACGATCACCGTGGCGATGATTCCCCTCCCGATGGCACTCCGGCACCACCAGAAGAGAGGAGGAGAGGTTCTCCCCCTTGTGCTTCCTCCTCCATGGCCTCCACCCTCTGGTCCTTGGCCTTCATGATGATGAAGACCCCTCCGGGATACTCCTCTATGGCCACCGGTGATGATGGCCCCCTCCATCAGGGCACCAAAGAGGGCCTAGATTGATTTCTCGTGGCTATAGAGGCTTGCGGCGGCGGAACTCCCGATCTAGGTTAATTTTCTGAGGTTTCTGTATTTATAGGAATTTTTGGCGTCGGTCTCACGTCAAGGAGGTGCCCGAGCTGTCCACGAGGCAGGCCCATGCGCCCATACTAGGTGGGCGCACCCCCCACCCTCGTGGGCAGCTCGGGACTCTTCTGGCCCAACTCCGATGCTCCGTGGTCTTCTTTTGGTCCATAAGAAATCATCAAAAATTGGCCCGTCAATTGGACTCCGTTTTGTATTCCTTTTCCGCAAAACTCAAAAACAAGGAGAAAACAGAAACTGGCAGTGGGCTCTAGGATAATAGGTTAGTCCCAAAAATCATATAAAATATCATATAAATGCATATCAAACATCCTAGAAGGATAATATAATAGCATGAATACTTCATAAATTATAGATACGTTGGAGATGTATCAACAGCCCAGTTGACACCCTGCTTCCGTCTCAAAAACAAATTAGATAAATGCCACTCCAATTATAGCGATTCATAAAAATGCCACTGCAATTTCCAAACTTTGAAAAATGCCACTACAATTTTTGCAAACTTTGAAAAACGCCACTGTAGTTTGCAAACTTTGAAAAACGCCACTCCAGACTTCGAAAAATGCCAATAGAAATGGCATGAAATGGCATTTTTCAAAGTTTGGAAATTGCAGTGGCATTTCTCGGATACACCAGATTTGGAGTGGCATTTATCAAATTAACCCAAAACAAAAATAACTGGGCGAGCTACTGGGTCCCTGGTGTAAGCCGCTCGTTGTGCAATTCTCTCGTTTATTGACTACGTTGACAATGGCATGGGACCCAGATGTCAGAAATCCACTAGGAGGAGCCATTTTTTTATTGGCTTGAAATAAGGAGGAACATGCTTGCGTACAGCCATGACCTTGGCGGGTCCTTGCTATCATCGTCTCCACGTACAATCATCTCCTGATTGTGTACGCGTCAACTTGCTAGGCCCACAAGTCAGCCTCTAAACCCATGGAGGACAAATACAACCCATTTAAAAAAATAACAACCCATTCCATACGTTCAAACGGAAAGTTCAACATTCAGAGCAAAGTAACAGGTCTGATCCACATATAGAGTACTGAACTTCCACGTTGACAACCATCATAGCCAAGTTAACTATCTACTCCCACTAATACTCTAGTAGCGTACAAGTACTAACTTACTCTTAGCTAACTAGACGATGCTGGCCGCCATCTGTGGTACACGCTAAACGCCGACACCAGCGTCCTGCGCCTCGCCTCGGACTTGCCAGAGGTGCGATAGGGCGCGTTGCTAGCGCGCGTTGGCCCTTTCCATGCCGGCGTGGTCCACCGAAGCTTCGGCTTCCAAGCGGGAAACCCACTTGACGAGCTGGTAGTAAAAATCGACGTCGCACGCGTGCGTGCCTGACAGCCTCCAGGGCTATTTGCCGGGCGCCGACCTCCATGTAATCGGCCCAGTTGCGGGTGCTCTGCTCGCGACTCAGAGCATCGGTGCGCTACTACTCCATGTCCCGCTGGCGGCGCAAATCGGTGATACACTGCTCCTTCGCCAGGCGGTCACGCTCCAACAACTCCTGCTCCTCCGCCATGCGGTCGCGCTCCAACAACTCCTCGATCTACGCATTGCCATCTAAAGATAGATAGAATGCCTCCTCCCTCTATCTGCCTTCCGGTGAAAAACCGAACACTAGTTCTGGTGGTGACTGCCTCCGGCGTCGCCTACCGCGAACGGCGGGGGCATGGCGGACGTGGCGAGCGACATTGGGCCGGTGGGGGCTTATGAGGATATGGCGAGTTGGGTCACGATGCCACCGGATAAGGCCGGGAAACAGTACTTATAGGGGGAAGGTAGCACGACAGTCATCAAAATTCAATGCATAATGGCTTAGCGCGCCAACTTGCCATGGAAAACTAGGGAAACTGAAATTATGACTGTGTCGTCCCATCCCGTCTGGGTCGCACGACGGCATGGCGGTCAAAAGAGTGCACTCGAATCATCTCCCTCCTTGTCAATAATGATTCCATAGATTTAAAAAGCCCGCAACAATTAAAGCGTATCTTTTTCGCATTAGTTAGCTGCCTTAATTATGGCCGGCTGCATGCAGGCACTCAGAATCGCTCGCAGGAAGTACGCGAAGCAGCATGCAACGAGTCGCAGCCGAGGGCACGTCTGCAGCCAGTTAAATTGCAATTAGGCTTAAACTTCTGCATGCCGTTAATTATTGCCATGCCTTGGTCTTGCTGCTTTGCTCATGGGACTAATAAACCCAGACAGAGGGAGTACCTTGGTTGGTGAGAGGTTTGAATTAAGCCCTGCAAACCGGAAATGAGGTACTAGTAATGTCGGTTTTTTGTGTAGGATTATCCTATCCTTTCAGTACTGTAATGTCGGTGATTACGTGTCTTGTAACCGGATCTTTATTTTATGAATGAGAAATGTATTACCTCGCAAAAAAAGGAAAGGAGGTACTAGTACGTGCGTGATCCGCTATTTATTCGTGTAGGATCGAGTAGGTCGTTTCTTGAATTGAGCCCTGCAAACCGGAAAGGAGGTAGTACGTGCGTGATCCGCTATTTATTCGTGTAGGATCGAGTGGGCCGTTTCTTGAATTGAGCCCTGCAAACCGGAAAGGAGGTACTACGTGTGTGATCTGCTATTTATCCGTGTAGGATCGATAGTGTAGCTTGTCAGTTTCTTCAGAGGTAGGCATTTTTATCCATGTAGGGTCGATAGTGTAGCTTGTCAGTTTCTTCAGAGGTAGGCATTTTTATTCAAAAATCTGCCACTTTGCATCTTGCGTCGCAAATAAAACTGCCAGGAGCGCATTTGTAGGCTAGCTAGTGATCGATCAGTAACTTGTAAACACTGAGCTAGCAGAAATAAGTAACTGTTAATGCATCTCAATGATTCACAGATCATATACAAATATGCAGCTCCAAAAGCAAAGATCAGCCACTTCGGATCTTGTGTTGCAACTAAAACTAACTGGTATGATTCCCGTACATAAGATCAACATGTTAATGCATCTCAATGATTCACAGATCATATACAAATATGTAGCTCCAAAAGCAAAGATCTAGAAAAAATAACTGTTGTTCCTACTAACATGGATGCTTCTCTTGGCCAACATTCAGTACAGACTGAAAGACAAATTTGTTTGTGAAGTCTACAATTCCTCTTGCAAACGGAAGTGGTTTAACCAATAGCTGGAACCATGAGAATGAACCACACATGATGGAGGAACATCCACTGCAATATGATTTGGTCTTCTCTCGATCACACCGCGAGACTATTTTTGGAATACAAACTTTAACTTAGGGAAAATGATGCCCATTGTATAATAAGACCAAAGCAATGAAGCACCTAGTGTTGGCCAGTAAATAGTACAGTACTACTTTTCTGCAGTCCATGAAGTGACTATCCAATCTTTGTGTCTATTTTCAAATGGCACTGCATTGCAGTGACTATACTATTCTCTTGTGCAGTTCAACCAAAATTGCGGACACTTTGTTTGTTTGCCAAATAGCAACGGGCAGACATCTTTGTCTGCACAAATATCAAGCAGCTAGTAAACATATACCACACCATGTTCGCAGTGATGGAAGAGGTGAAATCGATACAACCAAAATTGAGCATCCAATCATTGGATCCTGTCCTGCACCTCCATGTAGGTCCACCCTGCCAATAAATTCACATGAAAACCACTAGTATTACTATCTAATGATAGTACAAAAAAAGTAGCAAGCTAGTAGCAAACCATGTTCCTTCGTAACGAATGGGTCAAAGTGCCACTAATTGGATATAAAGGTTTGGAAAAAAACATGCTCCTAATGTTGAACCAGTTGGACTTTTTGTGCAGTTCCACTAAAATCGAGCATCCCTGTTTGCATAGATATTGAAAGTGTGATTACTATAAAAGTGGCACTAGTTGAAGCATAGACTCACAAATATAAGCATTCCAATTTCTTAATGGGAAAAGGTAGCAAGACTGTTTTTAACCACTTGTTTGAAGGAATAAATAAAGCAACATCGGCTGATGTCAGGAAGGCATACATAGTTTTTTCTGAAAAACTGAGCCATTCCTGACCTTTCCTCTTCTTTTAAGCAAATTTTGTGCAGTTCTACTAAAATAAAATGCCATCACCGCCTTGACAATTCAGTGACACTGTACAAAAGGAAATGACTTAACATTACATCATGATGTCGGGTATGTAGTTGACAGGCATTAGAGACAAACATACAGACCTCCTCCGATAGCATAATGAACATTAATTTTAACAAAGGTGTGACTAGATTTACCGAGATAATTTGAGTGAACTCTACACTCTCTGTTCCTTAATATAAGACGTTTTCGCGGTTCAATTTAAAGTACCCAAACGTCTAGTATTTAGAAAACAGGTAGTAGTTTTCTTGAGCACATATCTGGGAAAGCTTGCCACACTTTATTTATGTCCATACGCTAATGCAACACCATTCGAATACTACAAATATACACTAATCCAGTGGCTAGTGCAACAGTAGAGTAGTTAGTTTATTACAGGGTACAGTACAATGGTTTTACTGAACAAATTTCAATAAACTCTAGCACTCGAAGGTTTCTATAAGAATTAACAATACAAAATGTAAAGGTAACAAGTTTCAGCATTGGTATACTAGCTGTGCATGAGCATTAAACCAAATACAGAAGTCTGAAGGTAACTAGCATTATTAACTAATGACAGTATAAAAAAATTGCAAACCATGTACCTCCAAGGTAAATATCATTTCGAACTTGGGGGGACCTTAAAAATTGCTATTCCAATCTTGATAATCGATCAAACATAAAAACTTGATCGAATGAATCAAGAGAACAGCCGGAGGAGGATTTTGTCTGTGGAGTTTAACCAAAATAATATGACATCAGCGCCTTGGCATTTTGGTGACAGTGTACAAAAAAATTAACTTATCTCATGAAAGTGAGGTATGTAATCTATAAGCGTTAACAGTGCAAAAATCTGAAGGTAGTAACAAGTTTCATCATTGGTATACTGGCTATGCAACAACATTAGAATGCCTTAGCTAAAAAATCTTTAATACATCCACTATCAACAGCTAACCCTGAAATAATCCAGTGACATTAAATGGCATTGCTTAAATTTATCGGTGGCATTAGACTGAGAGCGGCATTAGTTAAACGTGGCATTAAACTAACCCAAACGAACTCTAACCCACGGATCCAAACAGAGCCTATGATGGAGTGATGGATTATGGTACTTAGGGGGGTGTGTGTCACATGGAGAGAGAACAAGGGCGGAGAGTGTTGGATGGGTCTATATGTATAGCACGAGCGAGACATGTGTATGTGTGAACCAGGGAGATATAAGGCCAGTTTGGCTTGCGTCCTGAGCATCTTTTGCGTGGCCTGGGGATGTGGTTGGATTTCATGCACGCTTGTTTGGTTGCTACCGTGTGAAAAAGAAAGCCCGCCTGGGCTGGGTTCCCTTGCACTTTAATTAGCCTGGCTGAACTCCAGACACTGCAAGTAGCCAGACCCAAGCGATCGATTTCGAACGCCTGACCGTGCCTGGTCGTGCGGCCACGAGGCTAACAGCAACATGGATGGATATTAGCATTAAATAATTGATGCATGGATTGATTGATGGGACGTTGATGCTTTGCCTGGCCCAGGCATGAACCAAATGCTTCAGCACCACACAAGCCTGGCCAGGCAGAAATATTTTACATCTCACGTCCACACCAGGCAGTACCGGCCATCAAGGCATGAGGGTCAGGTCATGAACCAAACTGACCAATAAAGTTTGAGAGAGATTAGGAGCCCCGATAAGGCTGAGTGGTGCGTCAAATAGCTGAGAGGGGGAAAGAGATATTCCATCCGCTCGATAATGCGGTGCATGTAAATTTTTTAGAAGTCAAACTTTGGAAACTTTGATCATGTTTACACAAATGTTATTTATATCTACAATACCAAAGATACATCATTAAAAACTACATCTCATGGTGAATCTAATGGTATATGTTTGCCGTACTAGATGTAATTCTTTTTCTCCACGTACATGGTCAAACTTTGTGATGTTTGACTTTTCAAAAAATCTATATGCTATGGACAGAGGAGAGTGACTCAGTCGAGACAGATCAAGTGTGTGTGAAGGAGAATGAGTAAGTGTGCAAAAAGAGTATGTGTGTGAAAGAGAAAGTGACAACAAACGATAAATTAGAGAGAGAGAGTGTTTTTTTCGTTTCTTATGCGAACATATCACGCATGCATCTCCGAGATGGAAAAGCGAGGCGAGGAGATACACGAAGATAGCTAGCATGTGATTGTTTGCAACGGAGAGAGACACCCCTGTAGCACATGTTCAATAGAGGTCTGGCCAACAAGGAAAAAAGGTCGAGAGGGACACATGGATGGCATCGATGCATGGGGACACTACTAGGGAAAACCCTAGTAGTAGCGCGGGTTTTGAGGCTAGCAACAGCGCGGGTGGCCGCGCTACTAATAAGGCGCTACAGCTAACTCATAGTAGTAGCGCGGCCCTTACCCGCGCTACTACTGTTGACGATATCAGCAGCGCTTTTTATGAACGCGCTACTATTACCTAGCTGTAGCGATTTCGCGGTCCCTCGCTACTGCTATATCTTTTAGCATTTTCCCGTACCCCTTTCCCTTTCAGATACTATATACTAGGTACTGCTAGTAGATATCAAATTCATAAACCATTACTGGGTAGTACTCCCTTTGTTCCAAATTACTCGTCATGGTTTTAGTTCAAACCACGACGAGTAATTTTGAACGAAGGGAGTACTAGATAACAATTTCATGCATAGTCAACATGCATCCTCAAGCAGTACAAGGTCATATCAACGGCGATCATCATATGTAGTTCTAGATGATATCGACGATGATCATCATATGTAGTTCTAGATGATATAGCCACACACACATATGTAGTTCTAGATGATATAGCCACACACACATATGTAGTTCTAGATGATATCGAAGACAATCATCATCCTCAAGCCTGGGCGGTTGGTGTTCCTCATAGTAATTAGGATGGCCTGTCCAACACGAAGATTCTTGCCATTGAGGAATTTCTTCCACCCAACCGAGTTTAAGTGTGTGCGACCGTCCGTGTCCACGCGGTAAGTACAGGTTGTGACGGAGCCCCTTGCAGTAAGGCGTAGTCCAGCTGAGCCTTCTTCATCAGGCTCGATACCATAACTCACAGATATGCTCTTTGCCAATTTCTGAATAAGAAAAACATATCAATTAATAAATAGCCTCGCAAATAAGTACATATGGATTATCTACACTATTAATAATTTCCTTAGATTCTACACTAATAAGCATGTGATCGAACTCTACACTAAAACATATCATCGACTAGATTCCACACAACATACCATATAATTGGACTATACACTGAGTAATTCATCGGATAATTTTCATTTGTAAGTATAAAATACCATATCATGTCGATCAACCATGGTATTTGTCAAGCGGGTCACGAATGGCACCCCGACAAAGTCAGCACATGGCGGAATTATGTCCCACAGGTTGGACACCTCCTCTCACTCAGCCTTGTTCTTTGAGCTACGATGGCTTCATGAAGTGGGTCATCATCATCTTCATCGAGTGGGTCCTCATTATCTTCATCATCTTCGTCATCTTCCACCAGGTTGAGATAAATGACAGCCAGCTTGGGTCTTTCTGCTCGGAAGGAGAAGCTGATCAACTCACCACCAGTAAGACGCATGCGACCAACGAAACGGGCCCATCCATCTCCTCCAATCTACGACATATTGCGTCCTTTCTCGACCTCCATAGTGTACGGCCCCCTAGGAGCCTCAAATGTCACAGTGTCTCCTGTCAGCTTGTTGAATTTCAACCTCACATTGCATGGGACGATCTGTGTAAAATAAGCAAAATGACACAATGTAGTAATGCCAACACTAAAAATAAAATAGTTATTACATTTCATCTAATTTCTTACCGCCGCATGACGAAAACTCGACTGGAAGTAGATGCCGAACAGCTTGCCAGTTGCAAGGCTTTTGGCGCATCTTGACTTGCACAGTCGACATAGTGGTGGTGGTGGTGGCGCCATTTTTCCTAAAGATCTAGTAACATATTAGATGACAAGGTACCCCCTACATTTTGCCAGGAAGTAACTTATTAAAAAACAAAAGCAACTACGTACCTATCCATGTACAAAAAAATAACAATAAAATGGTGCATACTAAATCAACTAAATGAACTAGCCTACTACATCAACTAAATCAAAATGTTCTAAATCAACTAAATGAACTAGCCTACCAAATCAACTAAATCAAAGTGTTCTAAATCAACTAAATGAACTAGCCTACTAAATCAACTAAATCAAAATGTTCTAAATCAACTAAATGAACTAGCCTACTAAATCAACTAAATCAAAATGTTCTAAATCAACTAAATGAACTAGCCTACTACATCAACTAAATCAAAATGTTCTAAATCAACTAGCCTACTAAATCAACTAAATCAAAATGTTCTAAGTCAACTAAATCAACTAGCCTACTAAATCAACTAAATCATATCAACTAAATCAAAATGTTGCATATGAACTAGCCTACTAAATCAAAATGGAGCGGGTAGGAGGGAGAAGGAGGGGCGACTCGAGGAGGGAGAAGAGAGTAGGATGGAGGAGGAAGGCGGAGTGAGGAGGGGCCGGCCGGCGGCCAGTGGAGGGAGGACGGAGGAGGAAGGCGGAGCGAGGAGGGGCCGGCCAGTGGCGAGTGGAGAGGGAGGACGGAGTAGGAGGCCGGTACCGAGTCCACAGCAAGGAGGAGGAGGTGACGGCAGCGCAGACGAAGGAGGGGCGACGGGGGTGGACCGGCACAGGGGATTGAGAGGGGATCCACAGTGAGTGTGTGACTGTGAGTGGATAGGATAGAGGAGATGGGGGTGGGAGATGGAATGGCTTAGCAGTAGCGCGCTATGGAGAAAGACGCTACTGCTAAGCTACCCAGCAGCAGCGCCTTTCACAATAAAGCGCTACTGCTATGTGTCAGCATGTAAAAATAGACTTTGTTCAATATATCAAAAATACATTGATCATCAATGATCTTTTTGTATACAATCTGATTTGTCAATATGAGTCCTCATCGGTTTAGGAATAGGTGAAGACTCATATTGCAGCCACAAATTCTACACATAGAGTTCAATGAAGACCAAGTGCTTGTCAAAGTTTGAGAAGTAACATATTTAAGGTGGTAGAAACTCTCTTCACGGAGCGAGGTGGGACTAAATTTTTGTAGTAAACTTAGCAGTAGCGCTTATTGGCGAAATGCGCTGCTACTATGCTATGTAGCAGTAGCGCCCTTCGTTATAACGCGTTGCTGCTATAACTAGCCTCGCGGCGGCCTCGTGGGAATTATAGCAGTAGCGCGTCTTTGAGCGGGCGCGCTACTGCTATATTTGTTTCAGCAGTGAGTTACTCTCGAGCACGCTACTGCTAATTAGCAGCAGCGCCTTATTTTAAAGTGCGCTGCTAATAAGATTATGTGTATAGGCTTTTCCCTAGTAGTGGGAGGGAGAGAGGGTGTGTTTGTCATAGACAGATCCCCTCGAGATCGTGAGGGGACTATATGGGTGGGAGATCGAGGGAGTGCGTGCGCGATAGAAAGATGCCCCGAGAGAAATCGAGATAGAACATGCACATGTTTGTGATGGAGACTAAGATTAGCTAGTCATACACATATAGGGGGGGCTGCGTGTGCCTACAATTGAGTGAGAGACCATCATACTTGCCTAGATGGGCATGAGATTGTGTGTTTGTGTGTGTGCGTGTGAGATGGAGAGAGAACGAGGGAGAGAGATAGAGTTTTAGTTGGGCCTATCGAGTGAGAGTGAGATATGCATGTGTATGTGTGACCTAGGTGGATGGAGAGTTTGGGAGAGGGGGGGGGGAAGAGCTCCGAGACGACATAATGGTGCGTGAGAGAGTTACGGGCAAAGAGCCAAGGAATTTGTGTGTGTAAGATGAGTGCACCCAAGATATCTAGCTTGGACTAGCTAGAGTATCATACATGGTGTGCGAGAGAGACCTATATCTTGGCCAACATTCAGTACAGACCGAAAGACAAATTTGTTTGTGAAGTCTACAATTCCTCTTGCAAACGTAAGTGGTTTCACCAACAGCTGGAACCATGAGAATGAACCACACATGATGGAGGAACATCCACTTCAATATGATTTGGTCTTCTCTCGATCACACCGCAAGACTATTTTCGGAATACAAACTTTAACTTAGGGAAAATGATGCCCATTGTATAATAAGACCAAAGCAATGAAGCACCTAGTGTTGGCCAGTAAATAGTACGGTACTACTTTTCTGCAGTCCATGAAGTGACTATCCAATCTTTGTGTCTATTTTCAAATAGCACTGCATGCAGTGACTATACTATTCTCTTGTGCAGTTCAACCAAAATTGTGGAAACTTTGTTTGTTTGCCAAATAGCAACGGGCAGACATCTCTGTCTGCACAAATATCAAGCAGCTAGTAAACATATACCACACCATGTTCGCAGTGATGGAAGAGTTGAAATCGATACAACCGAAATTGAGCATCCAATCATTGAATCCTGTCCTGCACCTCCAATGTAGGTCCACCCTGCCAATAAATTCATATGCAAACCACTAGTACTACTATCTAATGACAGTACAAAAAGAGTAGCAAGATAGTAGCAAACCATGTAACTTCGTAATGGACAGCTCAAAGTGCCACCAATTGGATATAAAGGTTTGGAAAAAAACATGCTCCTAATGTTGAACCAGTTGGACTTTTTGTGCAGTTCCACTAAAATCGAGCATCCCTGTTTGCATAGATATTGAAAGTGTGATTACTATAAAAGTGGCACTAGTTGAAGCATAGACTCACAAATATAAGCATTCCAATTTCTTAATGGGAAAAGGTAGCAAGACTGTTTCTAACCACATGTTTGAAGGAATAAATAAAGCAACAGTGGCTGATGTCGGGAAGGCATACATAGTTTTTTCTGAAAAACTGAGCCATTTGTGACCTTTCCTCTTCTTTTAAGCAAATTTTGTGCAGTTCTACCAAAAGAAAATGCCATCACCGCCTTGACAATTCAGTGACACTATACAAAAGGAAATGACTTAACATTACATCATGATGTCGGGTATGTAGTCGACGGGCATTAGAGACGAACATACAGACCTCCTCCGATAACATAATGAACATTAATTTTAACAAAGGTGTGACTAGATTTACTGGGATAATTTGTGTGAACTCTACACCCTCTGTTCCTTAATATAAGACGTTTTCGCGGTTCAATTTAAAGTACCCAAACGTCTAGTATTTAGAAAAATAGGTAGTAGTTTTCTTGAGCACATATCTGGGAAAACTTGCCACACTTTATTTATGTCCATACGCTAATGCAACACCATTCGAATACTACAAATATACACTAATCCAGTGGCTAGTGCAACAGTAGAGTAGTTAGTTTATTACAGGGTACAGTACAATGGTTTTACTGAACAGATTTCAATAAACTCTAGCACTGGAAGGTTTCTATAAGAATTAACAATACAAAATGGAAAGGTAACAAGTTTCAGCATTGGTATACTAGCTGTGCATGAGCATTAAACCAAATACAGAAGTCTGAAGGTAACTAGCATTGTTAACTAATGACAGTATAAAAAAATTGCAAACCATGTACCTCCAAGGTAAATATCATTTCGAACTCGGGGGGACCTTAAAAATTGCTATCCCAATCTTGATAATCGATCAAACATAAAAACTTGATCGAGCGAATCAAGAGAACAACCGGAGGAGGAGGTGCCCACTCTTGACCTTTCCTCTTGTCTTCATAATTGTCTGTGCAGTTTAACCAAAATAAAATGACATCAGCGCCAGGGCATTTTGGTGACACTGTACAAAAAAGTTAACTTATCTCATGAAAGTGAGGTATGTAATCTATAAGCATTAACAGTGCAAAAATCTGAAGGTGGTAACAAGTTTCATCGTTGGTATACTAGCTGTGCAACAACATTAGAATGCCTTAGCTGAAAAATCTTTAATACATCCACAATCAACAGCTAACCCTGAAATAATCCAGTGACATTAAATGGCATTGCTTAAATTTATCGCTGGCATTAGATTGAGAGCGGCATTAGTTAAATGTGGAACACTTTAGGAGTAGCATTGCTTGACTTGACTGCTGGCGTTATACTAACAGCAAAAAAGTGGCAATAAGAGCATGGAAGGCCCATTCGGACAGTGGGCGCACCAGTACGATGTACCTCCATGGACGCAGAGTGGTAAGGGAGGTATGGTTGCCCAGAGCAACAAATTTCCAGGCAACATATGTGGATTACGTCCCATTTTTGTTCTCTTTAGCCACCTTTTTCCTATGTGAGGACAATAGACCGATGGACCTGGTCATTCTCTATTGCGTTGTCGTGCCTTTCAACCCTTCTTCAACCAAGAGACACGAGAGTCGTTCCTTAGCTACTGATTTTCCCCTTTTCAACCTAGATGCGGGTTTGATGCCTACTCTCTTGGACACTACAGTCTCCCTTCCTTTCCTTATTCAACCCAGACATGGATTATTCTGCATGAAGTAGGGTTTCCTTTAATAGTGCAAATTATGGGTTTCATCTGCGTGGCCAGGAGAGCAGAGGATAGCAAATTGGGAAGATGATGGAGTGGAAAAAGATCCACATGCATCGACGTGCCAGATGGGGCAATAGAACAAGGGTATGGTTCGAAAAGAGGTAGCATACCTGAGGGTTGGCGGGAAGTGGCTTCGCTCGTGGTCGTCGTCCTCCGCACACACTACGACAGTGAGCTTGGGGACGGAGGCCATCCCGCGCGGGCGCTAGGTCTGAGAGGACGGCCTTGTCGTCAGTGCGAGACCTCGCTCGCCATCGACGAGTGCGTCAACGCTGCACGTCCTTTTCTTCCCCGGTGGATCTGTGACCACCGGTGAGGAGGGAGAGAGGGGCCGTCTTTTTTAGATCTGGAGAGAGGGTGGTTGTGTGATAAGCAAGTGGGTAGCCCTTGGCAAGAAAGCACTGAAGCTCCATCCTATATATCTTTTTTATACTGGAGGTGGAGTAGTGGTAGAGTAGTTTATATTTTCTCTGCGTATAGTACCAGTTAGTCATGCTTCAAAACTGAACGACACGCCATTAAAAAAATAAAGGTCGATAACTAATGCGGCACCTCGGGCCAACGCGGCGAGATCACATTTTGCATGACGAATTACACACCATGTTTCGTTGACATGTGGCTCCGTTCCAACATATCAGTGAGACGATGACGAGTAGTAGGAGTATTTCCAAACCAACGTGTAGGCGGGGGCGCCCCTTCGTGAACCGTGGCAAACTGGCAACCGTCCACCGACTCTTCGCCTTTCCCTCTCGATTTGGAACTGTTGTCGCACGCTCTTCCGCTCCCTCCTCCATTTTCCTTCAGCCCTTCACCCTTTCTTCTACCATTGTTCGATCGTGTTCTCCATGGAGGGAACAGTACGGAAACGACCCCGTTATTCTTGCCCCGATCTGAAAGATGACATGGTGGAGGAACTCATTGATTGGTGCAACGTCATCACCTCGGCTAGCATGGCAGGTTCGTTCAAGCCCATTCTTGACTCAACTAATAACATCATTACAAGGAACCCAAGAGTCAAGGAGCGGTTTGATCTCCCCTATCTTCTTCGTCGTGACCCTGATGACTGGCGCCGTCACAACGGAGGCCTCGCCCTGTGCAAGTTGATGCCGCTTGATAATGATACGTATGATGTTAAGATGCCATCGCTTGAGGGCAAGGCTTGGGCAGGCGCAAATGGAGATTGGGTTGTTTACATTGGGTCCAGCTGTGAGTGGGAACTTGTGAATGTGTACACTTGTGACCGGGTTCCACTTCCAAAAATCTCAGCAGACTGCCCAGAGGTTAGCACACCGGTATTGTACGCACGTTCAAATACAATCATGGTGACTGTCTTCTACGGAAGATAGCAATTTCTTGAGTTCCCAACCGCTCTTGGAATTACAACAACTATGAAGTTGTTGCTATCTTCGACAAGCTTGTTGCTGTCCTTGGTGGTTTGACTAGATGGATATTGCTCAAAAATTAGTTTCTGTACATGGATGAGTACTGTGATGCAATTCAGTACGAGGGCCTTGTGTTTGCTGCCACCACTCGTGGCACTGTTTTTGCATGGCATCCTTGTTGTTTCGGTACGTTTGTCTTCCGCCGTAATTATAATTGTTTCATCCACATGCATGCGGGTTAGCAAGTTTCCCTTTACTAATTAACCTTCTTCTTGTGTTTCCAAGGTCCTGTGAACATTCCACCACCTATACTTGAAGATTTTTATAACCAAGGGGGAGATGACGATGATATTGATCACGAGCATGAGGACGAGCAGCGCCCATATACTCTTTGGTGCCTGGCAAATAATTACGATGGATCACCTCTTCTCATGTGTATACAGCCCACTGATGATGTTACTGCTAAGGAAGCAGGTGTAGTCTCCCATGGTTGCACTCTCCGGACCTATTCCAACACCCGTTGCATGGTATTCGGGATGGATACTAGTGTGCTAGCGCCAACTCCTTCTCCCTGGTATAGAATTGATAGTCTTGGAGAAAACTCGCTATTCCTTGGACAAAACTATCCAATGATGGTGAATGGCGATCCAACTGCTATTGACACAACGTTACTACCATTTATGAGAAGCAACTGTGTCTATACCTCGGACATTTGGGTGGTTCCCTACCCTGGTACTGATATAGTAGGCCGCTTCAGCCTGGATGATCAGTCCTGCGTTGGTCTCTAGATCGACAATGGATGGCCCATCCCAGAGAATCACTTGTGGTTCAAAGCAAGAGTTTCCAACGCCAAGGAATGGTTGAGTTGAAGTTCATTTCATTTCTTGTTATTTGTTGTGTGATGAAAACTTTAGTATTTATAATGTATCCTCGTTGTCGATGTGGGTTGATGACCTGTTGTATGTAATAAAATGATATGCCTGTGATAAACTTACTAAATTTATGAATGGCTTTCGAGTCGCTTCTGTGAGTGAGTGGTGCGATGAGGCAAAAAAATATTTTCTGAATACATAATTGTACGTGCATTGCAACAGGTTATCGGATGAGGCCAATCAACAATAGTAGTACACTATTTGTACTAGCTTCACATGCTTCGCGCGTCGTGCAGGTGTTTTTACTGTAGCCATATTGTACTACGTAACCAGCACATCGAATCCTCGATACTAGTAGTACTATATAGTAAGTAGTAGGAGTAGTAGGGTGGCATGGGCCAGAACAGGCATTCACGTCCAGGAGTACAGCACACGCCACCAGCACGACTTCCATCTGACACCATATTTCTTGGAGTCCGTGCTAGAGAAATCTCTTCAACCTCATCGTTTCTCTAACTCAGCCATCACGCGACGGGCGAGGTGGGGGTTTGCCGATAGTCGATTTCCTTAACTGCGGTCCCACTTGTAAGGCCAACTGCAACGCACGACCCCAAACGGACCTCCGTTTTGCATGAACTCCAACGATAATTTTGACTAGAAAAGCAAGACCAAAGAAAACAAGAACCACAAGAATACATTTTACTACTCATGTAAGTTGGATTAGTGCCTTCTTGATGCATTCATTGTTGATCTGCGGAGGCTCGATCTTGCGTGCTTCTTTCTTCTTCGAGTGTAAAGAAGTAGACGTTGCTTCCTCGCATCTAGTCTCATGTCTAGCCTCTATTCTAGTAGGAGTATCAACAAGTACACTAATCTCATCACTAGCCTCTGTGCTAGCTAAAAGTGATAGAACATCTACTAAATTGCGCTCTATCAATATATGGATGTACTCTTCTTCCCAATAGAAAAACTCGCATCCATTCTACTCCCTCCGTTGCATAATACATGCCTTCTATTTGTCAAAATATATATGTATCTAGACATGTTTTAGTATATAGGTACATCCATATTTGGACAAATGGAAGTCAAGTATTTTGGAACAGAGGGAGTACACGATAAATTTTTTAAGTTAGCACAACTAGTCTAATCCGAGAGCACAATCGAAGATTTGGTCGGGTTCTTCCTCCTTTTGCCGACACGTGGGACATCCATCATCCAGGTCGTGTCATGAAAGAAAATAGAGTGGTAGTTGAAGCCATGAGATGTGCATCCTGGGTTAAAATGTAAATAGAATCTTACTACTCTTGAGTAACTCCAAAAGCGGCCACCGAAGATCTTTCTTGGATTTGTTTTTCATCACCAACACGTCGAGGTAAAAGATGTGCAGGTTCAGTGGGTCCGCTTGCGTTTTCACTGACATGTGGGACCACATGTGAGCAAACAGATGATGGGCTCCGCGCGTCCGCTGGCTGGCTGAGAAGAGAGATAGAGGAGGGCTGAGCACGGACTGTAGGAAATTTGTTCTACGTACCTCAATATAGGCTCGATATAGTGGGGTGGCATGGGCCATAACTAGCATTTACGTTTAGCAGTACGGCACACGCCATCCACACGAGTCCCATCCGACACCAATTTTCTTGGAGTCCGTGCTACAACCATCTCTTCTCCCTCCTATTTTCTCAGCCATTGCGCGGTGGGCGGGGTGGGGGTTTGCCGATAGTCGGTTTGCTCAACTACGGTCCCACTTGTAAGTGAAAATGCAACACTGCACGCATTCCCGCTTGAGCGTCGTGCCGGACCAACCGTGTGGGGGTGCGACGCGAACACAGCAGGCTTTTCCTTTTGAACTCATAACTTGTAAAGTTTGGTTCTGCTCCATGGCGTGATCGATAGATAGAAAATAATGATTTTGCCTAGAGTAATGACAAGTTTGGTTCTGGCGCCGTTCATGCATGGATTATGTACGAAAATTATGAAGTTGATGCGAAAGGTAAGATAATTACTGTGGTATCATATACTACTACATGGATTTGATGGAAAAAAAATACATACGGATCCATCAACGACATCCTCACGCCCTAGTGCACCGGGTCACCAACCGACGTGTGAGGAGCAGCGGCGTTGGCGGCGAGCTCAACGTGCTTCTAAACAGTGCCGTCCAAGGTTGCCCTGCGGTCCAAGAAGGCCAGCGTCCTATCGTCCTCCTCTTGCATGTAGTAGTCCTTGTGGATGATTTGTGCGTAGACGTGGGTGATTATGTTGATGGTGTCTTGCTGCGCCAGGCGCTACGCGGTGAGCGTGACTTCGAGGTGGACATTCTCCGGCGCGACGGCGGGCATTCACAGGGCCACCAGTGCGTCGAAGAGGTTGTCACCATAGTGGCCATTGAGGGTGGCGGGCATCGCAGAGCCTGGGCGCGTCGGCTGGAGGCTTATGTCAAAGTCGTCCGTGAGCTTCTTGACGATGGTGAACTTATCGAGGAAACCGACAAGGACCTCGTCGAACAAGGAGACGAAGCTGTCATCCAAGAGGCCCCTCGCCCTGGCGGCCTCAAGCAATACTACCTGGAGACGTTCCTTGTTGCCGGGCTGCAGGCCGACGTCGTGGACCATCTGGCAGAGCCGGCTAATGCTCGCGCTCATCGCCTCCATGGGTCTAGCTTAGCTTCTTGTCAACTGATCTTGCGATTCAAGTGATCACTCTTGCCCTTGGTTAGCATGCGTAGGTGCGTAGGATTTCCTACTACTCCTCGGCCCTCTATTGCACCTGCCTTTGGCTGTATGATAGGTGGGCCAGCCACCCCCTGGGCCCACGTGTCATTCACCCAAAAGCAGTTGTCGTAAGTCAATGAAGCTGCGTCCCCCTCCATGCCGGTGCAGTATAGTCATCTCACCAGACCTCTAGTTGGGGCCAAACGAGAGAAGTTTGATGTTTACTGGTTTATTGGCCCCCTTTGCATTTTGCACCAAGTTTTGACCTTTGATTTAACTAATCAAACGTTAATGCATGTAAACAAAAATGTTGTGTAAGTCACATTACGAAAACCAAATAATCCCAAAACACTTAGGCACGATGCATTAACTCCCTCCTTGTTTCTTATTTCATGACATATCAACCAATGAGAGATGTGGGCCGTGCATGCTTTCAATGACTTGAGACTACCAAACATGACATGCAGTGTTTAGTTCATTGCATGTAATCCTATTAGTACTCTAGTTAGCAAAAAAACATTAAGTTCTCTCGCCGATAGGAATAAAACATCATGTATTTATTTATAGAGGGAGTAGTACATTTTTTGTGACATGCATTACTAGATATTGCTAGTCAAATACTAAAATCCAGATGGACGTGGTAGTACTCCTAAATCCAGATGGTGGTGCTACTAGTACTAGTAGTAGTACTACTAATGTAGTAGTAGGAGTACTAGCACTGTACTACCTGTTGGTCTTATTACGTGCTGCTCCTCACAGTGAAGTGACAAGACCCTGCGCCGGAGATGACACCTGAGTATAGGCGCCATGTTTGGCATACCATAGTCAGCCTCACCGTCTGCAGTCACTATCATCATGGCTGTAGAGCTAGCCTGCTTACAACTAGCCCTGTTCGACATAATTTCCCGTGCGTAGATGCCCGTGCATTACACGGAACACCAAGATTGGGGGTGGACGGCTCCGGCAGCGGCCATCTGCTAGATTTTTCCACGGCCTTCTAGATGTGGTGGGGAGGAGATAAGGCTGATTGTGAGAGACAAGGAGTTGTTTGTAAATAGGAACAAGTGCGGGCATCTTTTTGCAAAAATGGAGAAGCTTGGTTTGTATGCATCAGATCTAGATCCGACGGCTATTGGTGAAAGATGGGAGGCACAACATCATCACCAACTCAGGACCTGTTTGATTCACAGGATTTTGAAAACACAGGAATAGGACACGGCAATATTACAAGTTTCAAACTGATATTACAAATCTTAGGAGTAATGCTGCACCTATGAAGAGGGAATTACTAGGAAGTTTACGTAAGAACTTTCGTTACTTTAGGTGGATGCAGCATTATCGTACAAACTAAAATCCACCACCCTGACAAGTCACTAATGGGCAAATAAGTTTTCGAGTCTCTGGCCACTTGATGTTTCAAAAACAAATTCAGCTTATGCGGAGACTTTGTCATTTAGGCTTAGACGCTTGCGGTGATCAGCACACCATTCATTGTTGCACCAGAGAACACCAAACCTCATTACCTGGAGCACACTTGCGTCCAGAACGAAGAACCTAGCCAATTTAATCTCAGATGTGCTACCTCGGTAGTCGATCAAATCAATTTCTGTAAGATGGAGATCAAGGCATTCGATGAGATTGGTAGAGTGTAGCACATTTTTCACTTTCGGGTCTATTTTTATTTGCAAAAGAAGAGAACATATTAGAGCAGTTGGCTGCATAAGATTGCCGTGTCATCAAGAGGTACCAATATCATTCGCTCATATGATAGGGTTGGCTGGCTAGTGATATTTTTTCACTCTCTCTCTCTCTCTCTCTCTCTCTCTCTCTCTCTCTTTGTTTCCTCTCATTTAACTAGGAGCACGTGAAGAGCTTGGGCATTTGTTGCCTTCCACTATGTGGCCGATGCCATATTTTGCAAAAGTATGCCACATAATACGCATCAATGTCAAATCAAAAGATTTTGGCACCACTCTCGCGATGTGAGAGAGTTGGCACCGCTGTGCACACAGACCCACATGTATAAACAAATCAATCAAACCAACTACACCAGCCTCTCACTCTCCCAAACAAGTGTTTTTTTATTGCCTCAGTCCTCTCTCTCTCCCATGCAGTCTTTTTTCATTGCGTGAGTTAATTTGGCACCGGAGCAAAGTAGGTGATCCAGATTGGGGCACCAGGTGGGCAATGGAGGGGCATCGATGTCAAATGCATCACAAGTGAATTTGGCACATGTTTTGGCCTACATATCTCACTTTTGTACTCCCTCTGTCCCAAAATTCTTGTCTTAAATTTGTCTAAATACGGATGTATCTAGTTACATTTTAGTGTTAGATACATCTGCATCTAAACAAATGTAAGACAAGAATTTTGGGACAGAGGGAATACTACCTCGTATTTAGTATAAAATTGTGACCATAGATTTACCTAAGAAAATGCCAATGCATGTCACTAAAAATTACACCATTTGAAATTATGTTCAAATACGAATCCAACGATACAGTTCTTAGTGACATGCATTAACATTTTGTCAGTTAAATCTATGGTCAAATTTTGATACTACAAAATTGGAAGAGTAAACCAGGACGGAGGTAGTACTTGCTCTTATGGTAACCATAGGGTTACTGGAGTAGTCTAAGTTACTTTCCACTATGACTAGCCTAGGCAACTATAGTAGTACAGCATAAAAACAATGCAGGTGATCACATGAGAAAAAATACTAAAAATATTTCTTTCGGTGTATTGTGTAGATGCAGTTTTGAACACTACACTTGTCATCGTAATTTGGGAAAATTACGAAAAAAATTGAGCTACGTTGTGATTACTGTTTACTTATAGGAAAGAAGTTTCACCTCGATGAGTAGCTTCTCCGTGCACGGAAACCATGTAAGGAATCAAACAACTTGATCCAGATTGGGGCCGATAGATTTTAGTGCTAAGATCTTAACTGTGCGCATGGACTGGGTCAAGCTTGTGGGAATCATTTTCTAGAAGACGGTCGTAAATACATCAAGAAGAAATTTAAAAATGTGAATTTCAAGAAGACGGAGAGGAAGATGAGTGTTCTACCTGAACGATTACGGATCCAATAAAGAGTTCAGAGAATTTGGCAGATGAGTACACCAACACTATCATTTTCGGTGCGTCAATGACCCTGATTTTTGTTGGACCTTCTAGATCCGATACAAGCAATCTCTCAAGGAAAGGCGCGTTCTCAATGACCATAACATGGAACAGCTAGAGTGATCTCTTCCCAATTGATGTCTTGTTGTGGGGCAAGCAAGACACATAAATCCATCGGAGATTCGTCGAGGCGATGTGGAGGCTAATGAACCCGTGGATCTACTCAAGATGAAGGTACTCGAGCGCAGTATAGCTGCGGAGCAGGTGCTCCATAGCCTTCTTCGAGATGACAACATCGAAGAGGTCGAGCTGCTTGAGTTGAGGGATAAGAAGGGCGGGCGCGGCATTAATCTGGGGAAGATAGCAGGAGCTGAAGCTGGCGTGGCGCAGCGTTGGCGTGAGGCGGAGCGTGGACGGCGAAAGAGAGCGACATCGTCCAACTTCAAAGTTGTGCTCCTCGAGCTGATCTAGGGCGGGGGATAAGAACCACTCGTTGATCTTGGGTTGGACCTTGCAGTTGGTACTAAACATGCGGATGTCAAGGCGTCTGGCTGGCCCAGGGTGCGATGAAAGGATCTTGGAGACTGCGGCCATGCGTTTGCAATCCCCGTCGCAGAGTCAGCTGTCGACGGTGAGATTGAGGGGGACGCAGCGCCAGGGGGGGCGCCACCATCCGGAGAGCAGGGCGGTCCACACGGCAGATTTGGTGGGGAGGAGGCCGATGATGATGAGCAGCATGTCATCGGGGAGGCTGCTGATGAAGTCCAGGCTCTCCGGATGCGGTTTTGGCTCGAACCGCCTCCGCTTGTTGGCTGCCTCGCCGTCCATCTCAATCGGTGGCAATGCCGGTGTACATGTGTGCTGTTGTGTGTTGTGTGCTGGGGGTGCGTGAGTGCGTCCTTCTGTGCATGCCGTCGCGCAATGGTGAATTGTGCACGAGTGCGTCCTTCGCACGCAAGAAGTTTGTCCTCAAGGCGCCCTCAATTTACTAGCGTGCGGGGTGCTACCCCGCGTGTCAGATGGGCCTCTAGTTTAGTTTTTTTCACCCACTACCACATGGGAGAGCACACCAAGATACAGAACACGAGCTGACAAGGCAGCATGTGGATTGGTTGACCGGTCAACTAAACAATATACGGAGCTATACGCTGACACGCGAGCATCTAATCCATCGGTATAGAGAGTTCAAGTGAAAGGGGAGGCCCGTGAGAGATAGCAGAGAGAGAGAGAGAGAGAAAGAGCTACTCCCTCCGTTCGATAATGTAGTTCCAACATTTTTTTAAGTCAAACTTTTGAAACTTTGACCAAGTTTATAAACAAATTACTTATATCTACAATACCAAAGATAAATGATAGTATGAAGTAAGTACATGTTGTGATGAATCTAATGATCATTCCAGATGTAAATGTTTTTATCCACATATACCTGGTCAAACTTTTCTGAGGTTTGACTTTTCAAAACATCCATATGCTTATGGACGTGATAGAGTCCCTAACGAGAGAGAGAGAGAGAGAGAGAGAGAGAGAGAGAGAGCGAGAGAGAGAAAAGTGTGTGTGCGTGTGTGAAAGATACATGAACAACACACGATAAAAGTAGAGAAAAAGCATGTGTGTCTTATGCAAACATATCACACATGCATCTTCGACAACGGAGGCAAGGTGAGGAGATAGTGTGTGGTTGTTTGGAACCAAGAGAGCAAGACCCCTAGCACGTGGCGAAGAGGGGTCTGACAAACAAGGGAGAGAGGTCGAGAGAGACGTACGGAGAAAATGCAGACATGGGGAGGAGAGAGTGTATGTTTGTCATAGAGAGATCCCCTGGAGATCGTGATGGGACTACATGGGTGGGAGATCGAGTGACAAGGTGTGTGCGTGATAGAAGATGCCCCGAGAGATATCGAGATAGACGTATGGATGGAAGGAGACAATATGTGTGTTCCTGATTGCTAGTAAGAGATAATCATACATAGGAGGGGGAGAGGGGAGTGCTTGCGCCTATGGCCCTGTTTGGATACTCTAACTCAGTTAGAGGTTAGAGTTAGATTCTAACCCTGAACTAACCCTGAACTAAATCTAAGTAAAGAGGTGTTTGGATGGTGGGGTTAGATTGAGCGCGTATACGCCGAGGCACCTTCACGGGTGGTGCGAGAGGGAGGGAGGGAGAGGACGAGAAGCTTCGAGGAAGTGGGGAGGAATCTGGTGTGGGGAGAGCAAGAGAAAAAAGTGTTTATTAGTGGTCCCGAGAAGAACTAACCCAAATAAGCACCTCTTGGATGGGTTAGTTTTTTTAGATGGTTTAGATGCATCTAACCCAAACTAACCCTCCTGTTTGGATCTTTTTGGGTTAGTTGACTCCAAACTAACCCAAACTAACTCTAACCCATGGATCCAAACAGAGCCTATAATGGAGTGAGGGATTATGGTACTTAGGGGGGTGCGTGTCACATGGAGAGAGAACAAGGGAGGAGAGTGTTGGATGGGTCTATATGTATAGCGCGAGCGAGACATGTGTATGTGTGAACCAGGGAGATATAAGGCCAGTTTGGCTTGCGTCCTGAGCATCTTTTGCATGGCCTGGGGTTGTGGCTGGATTTCATGCACGCTTGTTTGGTTGCTACCCTTTGAAAAAGAAAGCCCGCCTGGGTTGGGTTCCCTTGCACTTTAATTAGCCTGGATGAACTCCAGACACTGCAAGTAGCCTGGCCCAAGCGACCGATTTTGAACGCCTGGCCGTGCCTGGTCGTGCGGCCACAAGGCTAACAACAACATGGATGGATATTAGCATTAAATAATTGATGTATGGATTGATTTATGGGACCTTGATGCTTTGCCTGGCCCTGGCATGAACCAAACGCTTCAGCACCACACAAGCCTGGCTAGGCAAAAATATTTTACATCTCACATCCACACCAGGCAGTACTGGCCATCAAGGCGTGAGGGTCAGGTCACAAACCAAACTAACCAATAAAGTTTGAGAGAGATTGAGGAGCCCCGATAAGGCTGAGTGGTGCGTCAGATAGCTGAGAGGGGGAACGAGATATTCCATCTGCTCGATAATGCAGTGCATGTAAATTTTTTAGAAGTCAAACTTTGGAAACTTTGATCATGTTTACGCAAATGTTATTTATATCTACAATACCAAAGATACATCATACAAAACTACATCTCATGGTGAATCTAATGGTATATGTTTGCCATACTAGATGTAATTCTTTTCCTCCACGTACATGGTCAAACTTTGTGATGTTTGACTTTTCAAAAAATCTATATTCTATGGATGGAGGAGAGTGCCTCAGTCGAGACAGATCAAGTGCGTGTGAAGGAGAATGAGTAAGTGTGCAAAAAGAGTATGTGTGTGAAAGAGAAAGTGACAACAAATGATAAATTAGAGAGAGAGTGTGTTTTTTCGTTTCTTACGCGAAGATATCACGCATGCATCTTCGAGATGGAAAAGCGAGGCGAGGAGATACTCGAAGATAGCTAGTGTGTGATTGTTTGCAACGGAGAGAGACACCCCTGTAGCACATGTCCAATAGAGGTCTGTCCAACAAGGAAAAAAGATCGAGAGGGACACATGGATGGCATGGACGCATGGGGAGGGAGAGAGGGTGTGTTTGTGATAGAAAGATCCCCTCGAGATCGTGAGGGGACTATATGGGTGGGAGATCGAGGGAGTGCGTGCGCGATAGAAAGATTCCCCAAGAGGAATTGAGATAGACCATGCACATGTTTGTGATGGAGACTAAGATTAGCTAGTCATATACATATAGGGGGGACTGCGTGTGCCTACAATTGAGTGAGAGACCATCATACTTGCCTAGCTGGGCATGAGATTGTGTGTGTGTGTGTGTGCGTGTGAGATGGAGAGAGAACGAGAGGGAGATAGATAGAGTTTTAGATGAGCCTATAGAGTGAGAGTGAGATATGCATGTGTATGTGTGACCCAGGTGGATG
>NC_057807.1:387367899-387386455 GCF_018294505.1 Triticum aestivum | reverse complement strand
AGAGAGAGAGAGAGAGAGAGAGAAAGAGAGCAAGAGAGAGAGAGAGAGAGATTTCGAACGCCTGGCCGTTCCTGGTCGTGCGGCCACGAGGCTAACAGCAACATGGATGGATATTAGCATTAAATAATTGATGTATGGATTGATTGGTGGGACGTTGATGCTTTGCCTGGCCCAGGCATGAACCAAACGTTTCAGCACCACACAAGCCTGGCTAGGCAGAAATATTTTACATCTCACGTCCACACCAGGCAGTACCGGCCATCAAGGCATGAGGGTCAGGTCACGAACCAAACTAACTAATAAAGTTTGAGAGAGATTGAGGAGCCCCGATAAGGGTGAGTGGTGCGTCAGATAGCTGAGAGGGGGAACGAGATATTCTATCTGCTCGATAATGCAGTGCATGTAAATTTTTTAAAAGTCAAACTTTGGAAACTTTGATCATGTTTACGCAAATGTTATTTATATCTACAATACCAAAGATACATCATACAAAACTACATCTCATGGTGAATCTAATGGTATATGTTTGCCGTAATAGATGTAATTCTTTTTTTCCATGTACATGGTCAAACTTTGTGATGTTTGACTTTTCAAAAAATCTATATGCTATGGACGGAGGAGAGTGCCTCAGTCGAGACAGATCAAGTGCGTGTGAAGGAGAATGAGTAAGTGTGCAAAAAGAGTATGTGTGTGAAAGAGAAAGTGACAACAAACGATAAATTAGAGAGAGAATGTGTTTTTTCGTTTCTTACGCGAACATATCACGCATGCATCTCCGAGATGGAAAAGCGAGGCGAGGAGATACTCGAAGATAGCTAGTGTGTGATTGTTTGCAATGGAGAGAGACACCCCTGTAGCACATGTCCAATAGAGGTCTGTCCAACAAGGAAAAAAGGTCGAGAGGGACACATGGATGGCATGGACGCATGGGGAGGGAGAGAGGGTGTGTTTGTGATAGAGAGATCCCCTCGAGATCGTGAGGGGACTATATGGCTGGGAGATCGAGGTAGTGCGTGCGCGATAGAAAGATGCCCCAAGAGAAATTGAGATAGACCATGCACATGTTTGTGATGGAGACTAAGATTAGCTAGTCATATACATATAGGGGGGACTGCGTGTGCCTACAATTGAGTGAGAGACCATCATACTTGCCTAGCTGGGCATGAGATTGTGTGTGTGAGATGGTGAGAGAACGAGGGAGAGAGATAGAGTTTTAGATGAGCCTATTGAGTGAGAGTGAGATATGCATGTGTATGTGTGACCCAGGTGGATGGAGAGTTTGAGAGAGGGGGGGAAGAGCTCCATGACGACATAGTGGCGTGTGAGAGAGTTACGGGCAAAGAGCCAAGGAATTTGTGTGCGTACGATGAGTGCACCCAAGATATCTAGCTTGGACTAGCTAGAGTATCATACATGGTGTGTGAGAGAGACCTATAGATGGTGTATATATGAATGCGAACTAGAAAGACCCCCCCCCACACACACACACAAAGAGAGAGAGAGGGATGGAGAGAAAGGGAGAGGGACCAACAAGGTTTTTGTGTCGGATGAGTGCGACAGAATTGAAGATTGTGGGAGAGAGAGAGAGAGAGAGAGAGAGAGAGAGAGAAAACAGGAGTCCAGGAGAGGGGGAGGTCGCATTTTATGCATCAAAGACTGATATAAACCATGTTTCGATATAAACTTGCATTCAAATATTTAAATTGGAGAACATGTTGTTTGCAATCCACACATGAACGGATATATGTGTATATCAAACAAGTTCATTAATTTGACTTTCAACATGTTCATGGAGTAATATAATACTGTACAACATGCTACTCGATTGAGGTGTTCAATTTTGGATTTAGTTCACTATTTTGACCTACTGAACGAGCTAGTTCATTGAATCGAGATATTTCATTTTGGGATTGATTCGCGTTTTTGAGTGGGTCAACTATTTGTCATATAGTAAATCGCTAGCAACGAGCATGTAAAAACACATTACTCCCGAGCATCATCTCTCCATCTAAAAAAGAAGTGGCAAGCTAATATTTCAAAATTTGATTCGAATCGACTTGGTAAGGTAGACGTGGATGCTCGTTCTCCCATAATTTGAACGAACCGTTAAACATCCTCTCTGCTCGCTGGAATTCGCCCGAGCAAATAAACGGGAGACACGAAATTACCGTCCTATGTGGGACACGCATCAATTGGCCCGTTGTACATCGAGGGTAAGTTCGTAACTTCATCCAAGCGCGCCTTCTCCTCGACCGAAATGACATGTGCCGAATAATTCATAAACCATGGTCGGCAAAACACGCTCTCCTCGCCCGAAATAGCTCGCGCCCACTATTTCAAAACACACTCTCCTCGCCCGAAATCGCTCGCGCCCACTATAGTTCAAAACACGCCCTCCTCGCCCGAAATCGCTCCCGCACACTATTTGGGGAGAAGCAAAGTTACTCTACTATCCCCGACCCTCAATACACAGACCCAAGCCGTGAAACCTATAGGCAAGGGTAGAACTATAACTCCCCCTCACATTTCAGACAAATGCGCCCGTAAGACATGGTTCCACTCCCCTCCCAATTCCCCTGCCCTCCCCCATTCATACCTCGTGGGTGCCAAATCACCTTCTCCCCGGGAAGCTCCCTTCTCCCGAGCCGCGAAACCTCAGCCCCACCTCCATGGTGCCCCCCACCGCACCAATTTCACAGCCGCCCTCCTCCCTAATGCCGGAGACATTGTCCAATTGTCGTCGTGCACTGGGCTATGTGCTTCTTACTCCGTGCTGCTGGTGCTGCCTCGACGACGACCACGTGAACCGTACCGGAGCTGATTCACCCCATCGTTGTTCACGGCGGTGGAGCGGCTCCAACTTCGGATCCGTCCAGAGTCCTGGCGCTGCTTCCGGATAGCCGTCGACCGTCACGACATCGCTCTTTCCCTGTTGCCGGTCACCACCACAACCGCGCCGGCCTCACCGACTTGGCAGCGGGACCTTCCTACTTCACCATGCCGCTAGATAGGTTGCACCCTCATCTCAAATCATTCTATTTAGGCGTCAGTTGTGTGAATTTTTATTCTGGGCCAATCGATTCCCAGTGGGAAGCAGCACCCCTTGAGGCAGCAGAGCTCCTAGGCTGCCGGTTGGCTGGTGTCTAACGTAAGGGTGCGGGGCTGCAAGTTCGCCGCGGAAGCAGTGCTTAGATGGCTATCTTTTAGAGTTGCGTGGGTTGAAGGTATTGCCGCCACCGGATCTGGATGATGGGGAGTCTTTGTGGATTGGCCCGGGGGCGGCGCAACCATGACAGTGTGGTGGGGCGGGGAGCGGGGTTTTGGCTGGGGCCACGGACGGCGGAGGCATGCTGCTCTGCCATTGGTCGCTGGCTCTTCGGGGAAGATTCTGAACTGTGTCAGCCGGGAGGCACAAGACGGCCATCAAGCCATCCGGCGTAGATCGGACCGTACGAAAATAAAATAAAATCGTGTGACCCCAATTTAGTCTTCAGTCAACAGACGTGTGACCACTCTCATACCTTGCTGTTGATCTCTTAGTGTATTTCTTCAGATCAAAGAGATATGTCGTTCTTAACATTATGCATTATCTGCATCTTCAGACACACTGTCTTCCGACTCACCGCAGCTGCTCCAACAGGGGAAGCATACACCAGAAGGGAGCTATAGTCCCCACTCAACAGTTCCCTATATCGAATGCGCGTGCCCGACATGGACAGTCACAACAACTGCAGGGCCATCGACAAGTCAGCACATGATGCTCACTCCTATGGATGGCAGCCAGATAGGTTGTACCCTCATCTTACTTGTGTGCAACATTTATGGCTTTGTTATTCATCTAAGCATGGAAAATAGATCATCACATTTCACTGTATATTCATGCTGATCTCTTACGGGTCTTGTTCAGGAGTTCACGCTGTTCCATAGTTCACCTCAGATACTTGTTCTTTAGGTAACGCTGTTCCATAGTTATCATCCATCAGCCAATGCTATCCCACAGGCTGGTGATTATAGTATTATACCACTTCTAGTATTACCTATGTTGTTCTTTAATAATTTGTGTGCCATCTAGTTAATCTTGAGTACAAACGATACATATTCTGTAGCTTTCATTTGTGTTCTCCCTTTAGTTTATGAGATCTGTTGCTGCTAGTTAACCCCAGTCCTACTATTTACGTCGTCTCCTATAGGCACTCATTACATAAATCTAACTACTAGTTGTCTTCCATGCATGTCAGATATAATTGCACGCAGTGATATATCCACAAGAACCTCACGGAGCAATGTAAAGGCCAATAAACTTGATGTCAATGATATACAATATGATGGAACATGTAAAGGCAGTTCTTCAGGAGACTTGCAGAAAGATGATGAATCCTCTTCACCCCACAAGGTCCTTGCTCTAACTTGGCCTGTGATATGGGTACAACATGCATATAATGACCTGGAGTGTATCTACTCTATTGCAATGCCATGTGCTTAGCATGCTGATCATGCATGTAAATATGGCATGCCTTCCTGTTTTTAAGTACCTATTCCATTCATGATAACATGTTTTCAAATTCAAGTACTGTCATTATACTCTATCGCAATGCCATCTGCTTAATTTGGACATCATGCTTCTGAATATCTTATGCATTGTTATTCATCAGTATGTACTTCATCTGTCTGCCATACCATGTTTTTCTACATTGAAGTGTTGTTCTAGTGCTCTATTGCAATGCCATCTTATTTTCCCAATCATACACGTGTATGTTGCCTTAGTTATTTCTGTATGTATTCCGCTAGCATATAGCTTTACATTTAACTAGTGTTTTTTTTGCTGTGCTGCCTATCGTATCACTAGCAATTGCACCATACTCCCTCCGTCCGGATTACATGTTGCCGAAATGGATAAAAAAGGATGTATCTAGAACTGAAATACGCCTAGACCTATCCATTTTTTTCCGGATGGAGGGAATACATGTCAATATGTCATGCCTTTCTATTCTTCAGTACCTATTCCATCTCTCTGTTGTCGCATGTTTTATAATTAAAGCACCAATCTTTTATACAAGGCATGCAAGGGGAAGACGACTATGTTAGAATCTGAAGGGTTACAAACAAGGCCTTTGCAAAAGATCCAAACGCCAGGAGATAATAAACCAACTCCAGGTTTTATAGATACTGCTCCAGAACAGAGAAACTCAACTCCTACTGATAATAAGCAGATTCCTGTGACCAAAGAACTAGTCCGCTCCAGTCCAGCAAAAATATGTCAACTCAATTCTAAGAAGCGTGTGCGTATCCTTGCATCATGAAATTTTATAGCATGCTGATCATATTTTCTACATGTTTCTTACCCATCTCTCTTTTAGAAAATAAGCTTAACAGATAGAAGAATTTCTGCAATGATATCGTTTATGAGGCTAGATTCTTGCAGGAATTCTCTGTGCTCCAATGTAGATGTAAGTACCTGTTGTATATCACTAGATTTTTACATCAGCATGTATTTTTTTAATCAGTGTGAATCCAACCTTTATCTGATCTAAATTTAGTTGTAGCAAAATGTATGATTAAAGGCCACAATGTTGATTTTTGTAAGGAAAACTGCCTGGTAGTTTTGTATCCTGAGCTGCATGAGTGTACTATCTCATATCAGTGGGTTTGAATACTTTAGTTCTGCAGTGGGGTTTTTAGTGTTTTTTTACTGTGTTTTCCTGTCGTATCGCTAGCTCTTACATCATACTCCCTCCGTCCGGATTAAATGTCGCAGAAATGGATAAAACTGGATGTATCTAGAACTGAAATACGCCTAGACCCATCCATTTATTTCCGGATGGAGGGAATACATGTCAATATGTCATGCCTTTCTATTCTTCAGTACATATTCCATCTCCGCTGTAGCATGTTTTATAACTGAATCACCCTTCTTCTATATAAGGCATGAAAGGGGAAGACGGCTATGTTAGAATCTGAAGGGTTACGAACCAGGTTTTTTCAAAAGATCCAAATGCCAGGAGATAATAAACCAACTCCATTTTTCATAGATACTGCTCCAGCACAGAGAAACCCAGCTCCCACTGATAATAAGCAGATTCCAGTGGCCAAAGAACTAGTCTGCTCCAGTCCAGCAAAAGAATCTCAACTCCATTCTGAGAAGCGTGTGCGTATCCTCGCATCATGAAATTTTATAGCATTCTAATCATATTTTCTACATGTTTCTTACCCATCTCTCTTTTAGAAAATAAGGTTAAATGATAGAAGACTTCCTCCATTGGGATCGTATTCAAGGAAAATATCTTGCGGGAATTCTCTGTGCTCCAATGCTGATGTAAGTACCTGTTGTATATCACTATGTTTTTACATCAATATGTATTTTGTTAATCGGCGTGAGTCTAACCTTTATCTAATCTAAAATTAGTTGTAGCAAAATGTTAAAGGCGCCAATGTTGATTTTTGTAAGGAAAGCTGCCTAGTAGTTTTGCATACTGAGCTGCATGAATGTACTATCTCATATCACGCACATTACTGAATTGTAGTGCTTCTCTGGTTTCCCATTCATTAATTGTGTCAATGTTGCTTTCGTACTACCTTACCTGGGTGATGATAGCTGTGCCATATTGTGTTAATTTGGTGTAGGCTAGTTGCCCAAACATTCGTTGTGTCAATGTTGCTTTCCTATTATCTGACTTGGCCAATGATAGCAATGCTAGTGTGCTAATTTTGTGCAGGCTGCTGAAGATAAGAAGACAAACTCTGAAAACAGCAAGGCAACCCCATTGTTTCTTTCCAGTAAATCTAGGCCAGGTAATATGGAAATAACTCATGATTAATCTGTTTGGTTCCCGTCCTAATTTATGTTATGATGCAGTGGTCGAGACTCTCTCCACTATCAATAATACAAGCCTGCCAAAATCACCATCTACATATGTTCAGTATCCTCTGTCTCGAATGCAACGGAATAAATGTATGTTTGTGAACTAATTAATGGCTGAAGCAATGATGGAAATGGTGGATGAATCAGAGGTGCAGAGTCGTGCGACACAACAACTGATCAATGTTTTCAGAGACAGTGTAGCAAAGCAGCAAGAACTTGCCCACATGCTTATGGGTGTCATCTGTGTTGAGGTTGCAGATTGTGACGTTGTAGATGGTTAGGTTCTGCTCATATATTTCAACTGGCATCAATCTTTGATTGCCCAGTGGATGTAATTTCCTGTAATATATGATGGATGTGCAATGTTATTCCCTGTATGCCGTACCTTTGCTTGATCGGTTTTGGTCCTGTGCATAATTGCTCGTCGTAATGGGCTCAAATTATCTAATTTGGCCTAAAGACATGTACGGACTTTAGTGGGCCCATTAAGTTAATGGGCCGTTACTAGGCCGAAAGTTAATGGTCGGCCGGCTTACCTCCCGGGTCATTAACAGGCCGACATTGAAGCGGGCAACAGGTGGCCCCAATTTATTTCATGGGCCGTTAACAGGGCGTTACTAAGTTTGGGCTACATATGGCCCAACTATATTGTAGGCCTTTAGCAGGCCGAAAGAGACAGCGGGCTTGTACTGGACCATGAAGACCATGGGCCGCTAAGAGGCCGAAAGTCGGGTCGTATTGTAAATGCCCAACTGTGTTGTGGGCCTTTAGCAAGCCGAAAGAGAAACCGGGCTGGTATTGGACCATGAAGGGAATGTGTCGTTAAAAGGCCAAAACTAAGGTCCGACTACAAATGGCCCAACTCATTTATGGTCCGTTAACAGGCCGAAAGGCACACAAGGTCGGGAATTGGCACAACACTTAAATGGGTTGCTAAAAGGCCAAAACTCGGGTCCGACTACAAATGGCCCAACTGATTTATGGGCCGTCAACAGGCTGAAAGTGACACCGGGCCAGAAATTGGCCCAACACTTAAATGGGCCGCTAAAAGGCCAAAACTCAGGTCCTACAACAAATGGCCCATCAGATTTATGGGCCGTTAATAGGCTGAAAGACACACCGGGCCGGAAATTAGCCCAACCTTTAAATGGTTCGCTAAAAGGCCGGAAGATGTAGATCCTGAAAATTGGCCCATCCATTAAATGGGCTGTTAACAGGCCGAAATCTCATCGGGCCGATATTGAGCCCAAATATATAGCGGGTTGTTAACGGGCTCGAACTGACGATGGGCTGCAATGGTGTCAAATCTTTAACGGACCGTTGACTGGCCGAATTGGCACATCCCGTATGGGCCGTGGGATTAAATGGACCTGACACAAGTAGGCCTTATATGGGCCGGCCTGCTAATTTTTACTGGGCTGACCTTTTTCATCGGAATGGGCCACCTACGACTCTTCCTCTTAAATATCTCTTTCTCCCACACAAACACAAACTCTGTCTCCCAGGGCCTTGTATTTCTCCACCGTTCTCTTGTATGTTGCTCACACACACTCTCCCTCCCTAGAGATATCTTGCATTCCCTCAGATCTCTCTCTAGCTATCACTCTCATTGTGAAATATCTTTCTCTCTTGCAGACACAAAACTCCGTCTCTTGGGATCTCATTTCTCTCTGATATCTGTTTGTATGTGACTCACATGCACCCTCTCTCTCTCTCTCTCACACACACACACACACATAACTCAGCCTTCTGATCCACTCGACTCCTATCTCTAACGCACACTAGCTAGCATCTTTATCTTTCTATTTATTTGTTTCTCCATCAACCTTCTTTCTCGCCCTCACTCTTGCTTCCTATCACCCACACTATATATGTTTCTCTCTACATGAAGTCAAGTGCCCTCTTTTTATCTTTCTCTCTCACACACATAACTTCACCCTCTGAACCACCCGGTGGTCATCTCCAACACTCAAACTAGCTGATGTCCCTCTAGCTAGCATCTCCATCTCTGTATCTATCTGTAGTTTCTCCGTCAACATTTCTTTCTCGCACGTAGTCTTGCTTCTTATCACCCACACTATATATGTCTCTCCATACATATGCATTTATAGGTTGATCTCTTTTGCACAATCGTTGTGTCTCACGGAGGGAGTCCTGGATTAGGGGGTATCTGGACAGCCGGACTATATACTTTGGCCGGACTATTGGACCGTGAATATACAAGACTCAAGACTTCGTCCCGTGTCCGGAGGGGAGTCTCCTTTGCGTGGAAGAAAAGCTTGGCGATCCGGATATTGTATTTCCTTCTTTGTAACTAACTCTGTGTAAACCCTAGACCTCTCTGGTGTCTATCTAAACCGGAGGGTTTAGACCTTAGAGGGACAATCATAATCATCATAGGCTAGCTTCTAGGGTTTAGCCTCTACGATCTCGTGGTAGATCAACTCTTGTAATACTCATATCATCAATATCAATCAAGCAGGAAGTAGGGTTTTACCTCCATCAAGAGGGCCCGAACCTGGGTAAACATCGTGTCCCTTGCCTCCTGTTACCATTAGCCTTAGACGCACAGATTGGGACCCCCTACCCAAGATCCGCCGGTTTTGACACCGACATTGGTGCTTTCATTGAGAGTTCCTCTGTGTCGTCGCTGCAAGGCTCGATGGCTCCTTCAATCATCACCAACAATGCGGCCCAGGGTGAGACCTTTCTCCCCGGACAGATCTTCGTGTTCGGTGGCTTCACACTGCGAGCCAATTCGCTTGGCCATCTGCAGCGGATTGACAGCTACGCCCATGACCATCAGGTCAGGTTCGGAAACTTGAACTACACAGCCTATACCCATGGAGATTGATCTTCAACGGATTCGGGCCTACGTCAGGAGCGCCGAACAGTCACGATGAGCACGGCTTAGACCTGTTGTCGGACAATACTCGGGATACCGCGCCTATAGGAGCCCCGGACCTAAATCCGAGGCAGGTTGCGTCGTCCGAGGACGGGTGGATAGACCCCGCCTTGGAGGCCGCACACTCATCGGCGGTAGAGCCGAACACAAACTTCATCCCCAAGGAAGCCTGTGTCGCTGGAGCCTGGACTTGAGTCCGGTTGAAGGTCGCAGGCCGCGCGCCCCCGAGCCTGCCGATTCCGGCTGTGCTCAAGTAATGGAATTTGCCGCTGCGGATATCTTCCAGCACTCGCCCTTTGGCGACATGCTGAACTCATTAAAGTATCTCTCCTTATCAGGAGACTCTTGGCCGAACTATGTCCGACTCAAAGGGGAAGAAGGCGATGAAGAAATTCGTTGCCCACCCACCACCCACTTCATAGCCACTGTCGACGACGTAACAGACATGCTTGACTTTGACTCTGATAATACTGAAGGTATGGACGTCAGTGCAGGAGATGATTCAGAACCACCACCCATGGGGCGCTGGACTTCCACCTCATCATATGATATATACATGGTGGATAGGCCTAAGGAGGACGATGGTGACGGAATGGAGGATAAAACCCCCGGACAAAAGCCAAAACGACGGTGCAGACGTTGGTCTAAGTCCAGCCACAGTAAAAATAGCGATAATAGTGCTAGAACAATCGACACCCCAGTCAACTCCGCAGGCAACAATGACCATATGGACCCAGCGATGGAGCGGGATGAGCCAGGTCACGTTGAACACAACCCGGAGCAGACACCCGATCACAGTGATCCCGAGGGACGAACTCATCAAACTGCTTCGCGACAGGCGCACAGTCCGGACGACGACGCATTCATCATCCCGGAAACACGCTTGGAACGAGATAACCTCCACAGAAGGCTTATGGCAACTGCGAGAAGTCTAAAGAAGCATAAGCAAAATCTTAAAGCCGCACAGGAAACGCTCAATCGCAGATGGAATAAAGTACTAGACACTGAAGAAAAGTACGACGAAGATCGCCAAACAAAGAGCTATCCAAAGCGCGAGCTGCTACCAGAATTCGACGACGAGGCCATTCCACCGAAGGACAATACGGCCAATGGGCCGAACCAACCACTTCGTAACCGCAATAGAGCAGCTACTGACGCCGCACACGATTTAGGTGAGCTCCAGGATAAAAAGGCCGGCGCAAAAGGTCCATTTATGGATCTCGAGGACATGCCTCGGCGCAGGACTACGATCAACAAAACAATCAGACTGGTCGGATACCAGTTCGGAATCAGCACCGAACACAACAACAACCGACGGCATGCCATAGCACGTCCAGATACAGAGGGGCTGCTCGCCCTCTGTGCTTCACCGAAGAGGTGCTGGACCACGAATTTCCACAGGGTTTTAAACCTGTGAACATAGAGGCATATGACGGAACGATAGACCCCGGGGTCTGGATTGAGGATTTTATCCTGCATATCCACATGGCTCATGGGGACGACCTCCATGCCATCAAATATCTACCCCTCAAATTGAAGGGACCAGCTCGGCACTGGTTGAAAAGCCTCCCCAAAAATTCAATCAGAAGTTGGGAGGAACTCGAGGATGCTTTCAGGGCCATTTTTCAAGGGACCTATGTCCGACTTCCGGACGCGGACGATTTAAGTCACTTAATTCAATAGCCCGGAGAGTCCGCCCGCAAGCTTTGGAACATATTCCTTACTAAGAAGAATCAAATTGTTGACTGGCCGGATGTTGAAGCCCTAGCAGCCTTCAAGCACAGTATCCGGGACAAGTGGCTCGCTAGACACCTCGGCCAAGAAAAGCCGAGGAAAATGGCAGCCCTAACAAGCCTTATGACCCACTTTTGCGCGGGTGAAGACAGTTGGTTTCCCGTAGAGGCACTAGCGACCCAAGTACATCCGAAATAAGGGATGGCAATGGGAAGCCACGGTGCAATAAAAACAAACGTTGAAACAAGGAAGAAAGTCCGGACAACACAACGGTCAACACCGGATTCAGGGGCTCTCGACCCGATCAACAAAAGAAGCCACTTAAAGGCAGCAAAGAAGGACCGTCCGGCCTGAACAAAGTCCTGGATAGACTGTGCCAAATCCATGGCACCCCCGAAAAACCTGCGAACCACACCCACTGAGAATGCTGGGTCTTTAAGCAGGACGGCAAGTTGAATGCCGAACACAAGGGAAGGGAAACACCAAGTGAAGACAAGGATGAGCCTCGCCAGCCGAACACTGGGGGACAGAAAAAATTCCCACCAGAGGTAAAAACAGTAAACATGATCCACGCGACTCACATACCCACGAGAAGGCGCAAACGCGCGCTCAGAGACGCATACACTATAGAGCCCGTCGCACCCAAACTTAACCACTGGTCAGCCCGCCCGATCACTTTTGATCACAGCGACTACCCGACTAGTATTAGGCACGGAGGATCAGCTGCCTTGGTGCTCGACCCAATAATCGATGGATAGCACCTCACTCACGTCCTCATGGACGGCGGCAGTAATCTTAATCTAATATACCAGGACACTGTCCGCTGGATGGGGATAGACCCATCCTGAATCAGCCAAAGTAACACCACCTTTGAAGGGGTGATATCAGGCGTTGAAGCCCACTGCAGGGGCTCCCTCGTACTGGAGGTAACATTCGGTTCCCCAGGCAACTACAGAAGCGAAGAACTACTCTTCACCATCGCCCCCTCCAAAGCGGCTATCATGCATTGCTTGGGAGAACGGCCTTCCCCCGCTTCAATGCAGTACCGCACTACGCCTACCTTAAACTCAAGATGCCCGGTCCACGTGGTGTCATCACCGTTAGTGGAAACACAGAGCGTTCCTTACGCGCAGAAGAATACGCGACAGCTCTAGCAGCCGAACTCTAAGCGGCCTCTAATACCAGAAAGCATGATTGGTCGTTAGGACCACGGATACGGTTAGACGAGTCCGGCAGCCCAGATAATCCTGATCTAGGTGCCACACATGTAATCCCATAGAGGACACCAGGGGCTATAGATAGTTAATCAAGGCCAATTCTCCGCCTGACCTTCTTAACATGCCAATGTCTTACACTCTTACTATCCATTAGTGATACCAACTTTTCGCACGCTTACGTCATACTCTCTTACATGAGTTTTTGTTTTTACAGACACCATTCGTGCGACACCCTCCCAGGACACGGCACAACGGGGACAAAGGCGCAGACGTGCAACAGGGCCCCGCTCAAAGGTTTCTCTTTAGATTAAGACCCTGTGTAAACCTTCTTTATTGTCTCTTGTTGCTTACACATCCCATGGGTACTACACCCACAAAGGATACTGCCGTTATTGGCATTTCGCCATGACAGACTAATGCACGTACCTGGGAATACAGGGTTCATAATAAAGGGCGTTACTCAGCCCAGTACATGTTATAAAGTCCGAATACCTTCGGGAGTGTTCGCCGTCGCGAGTTTGGCCTTATATGCATCAGCTCCGAATCATGTCTTTGGTCAAATGTTGGGTTCGCCCGGCTCTTGGGTTTGCCGACTTACGTTCCGTTCTTATCGGCTAAGGCGGCCAAAGGAGAACTACTGCGATTGTTCCCTGGTTATTCCCGATGAGCACCTCAGTAGAGAAAGCCCAAAACTGATTGTCATGATATAGCGAGAGACTGTTCAACCACTTGAAGACTTATCGGAATATTTAGGATTCCTCCGCATTAAAGAAGGACCGTTTCCCGGTCATGTACACACGCGCCTGTATTCAGATGCACGCGAAGGTACTATGGGCTACATAGTAGCCCCACCATCAAACTCCTATGGCTAAGTAAAAGTGTTGAAGCTATATAGTCTGGTTGCCTAGTTCGATGTGTGATCACCTCCTTAATGGACCAAGACGTTGGATCAAGTGTGATTATGCATATTCTCGTGAACGCCCCCGCATTGCATGCGTGGGGGCTGAAGCCAATGACTGATAACTTTCAGATTACATATAGACATAAAACTGCCGCACAGGAGGCACATTAACACTTTCGGGCAAAAAGTATAAACATAGCCTTCATAATTAAAATATCATTGTTTTTTACAATGAAAAGATTTGTCACTCGAACATGACATTCTTCGAACACTGAGCCTCTATTAAGCGAGCACCTTCTGCTACTTGCTCCAAGTAGTGCTCGGCCGGATCCTGGCCTCCCGCCGGATTCTGGGTCGCAATGATGGTGGTCTCCATATCTGTCAAATATGCTTTAACGCGGGCAAGAGCCATCCGTGCACCCTCTATGCACGCCGACCTCTTCAGGGCATCGATCTGCGATACGGCACCAAGGAATTGCTGCACTAAACCAAAGTAACTGTCCGGCTTATGCCCCTTCGGCCATAAATGGTCTATTACAGACCTCATTGCAAGACCGGACAGCCTATGAAGCTCAGCCACAGCAGCCATCCTCTTACTCAACGGCAATGGGCGAGCGGGAGCACTGAATTGCGACCAGAATAGCTTTTCCACTTCATTCTCTTTTTGATCCTCGAAAAACTTGGCCGCATCAGCCGTACTCTTCGCCAAATCCGCATAGGCGTCTGCAGGACTCCAGCGTCGATCCAGAGGACCGTACTTCAGATCTAAAAACTTCATCCGCAACAAGTAAGGGTTTCTAGCCGCGATTTCTCCAGCCTGTCGAAGCTCCTCCCGCGCATCCCTAATCTCGGAATGCGTTTCCTTCGCCGCATCAAGGGCCTTTTTTAGGTCAGTCGAATTTGCCTTATTATCTTTTTCAAGCAGATCATACCGGTCGGCGGCATTTTTTAGCTCCAGAGCCATCTCGGCTATTTTGTCTTCGCTTCGGCGACGATCAGCCTGTTCGGCTCTCAACTCTCCAGCCGCCTTTAGGGCAGCCGCATTACTAGCCCGGGCTTGTTCCTTGGCCAGGGCAAGCTCCGCCCTCAGGGCTTCCACGGCAGCAGCTCCATCTACAGTCCAAGCATATAACATTAACATTATGCTCCTCTCAGTTTTTCCTATAAAAAATAAGGAAAGCAGAGAACATACCTTGTGACTTGTTAAGTTGCTCGTTCACAAGCATGATATTGGCATCAATAACTCCAATCTGTCGCCTCAGTTTGGCGACTTCAACAGACCGGTCGGCTGCCGGACCCTTAGCCACCTGTGCATAAAACACAGTATGATCATTATTCAATGAGGTGATCCTCCGTTTGCGTCCTTGGGCTGGCAACCAGAGTCTCAGGGGCTACTATCCATATGGAGCATACCTAGCGCGTGCGCCATAAATCAAGAATTACGTATTTCATTTCATACCTCAAAGCCTCTGAGCAGGCTCGTAAAAGCTTCATTCAACCGGCTTGTGGCGGATGAAATCTTCTTAAGCACCATGCTCATTAATGAATGGTGATCCTCCGAGAGAGCAGCTCGCTCCAGAAGGCCCGACAGCGTATCTGACCGGTCTCCGAACTGTGCCGGACCTTCCTTATCGCCCCCCGTGGGAGCCAAACGCTCCGGGCTCAGGGCGGCCGAAGTACTAACTTCTGGCCTCGGCAAATCCGGACTCCTCCGTGACGACACCTTGGCGTCGCCCGCCGCGTGAGGCGGAGAAGTTGGTGGGGTCTCACTCTCCATCATCTCTGGAAGGAGATCCCCCGAAGACGACCTTTGTCGAGAAGAGCTTCTAGCCAGGCTACAAAGAATGGATCCTGGTTACTGTTCTTGGAGGAGACACTAAGCTTTATATTTACGATTAACTTACAGCTCGCCTGAGGGCTGGCCCATTTTCGGGCATGGTGCGGTGAAGACGCCCTTCGGGGCAGGGCCCCCTGGTGAAGTTTTCTTCCCTTGTCTGGGCGCCTCCGTCTCCAAGTCTTTGGAGGTGGCCCTCTTCTTCCCGCGAGGGGAGGAGGCCTTAGATTCCCCTCCCCGACTATACTCCTTTGTGGAGGTAGCAATTCCCCCGGTTTGGATGTAAAATGTGTGAAGATCTGCTTCTCTATTCTTCCCTTCGCCTTTCCCCGAGGGCACTTTACTTAGCACACGACCAAGCATCTTGGCTATGCGGGGCTTGGCAAGCCTTCGGGAAGTGGCGCCAGACACCTGATTCTCTCCAGCTTGCTGAGCCATTCCTGGCCACGCAGGATTTTCAGAATAATGTTATGAGAAATATAAACAAAGTGTTCGGTTTCTGGGTTACTTACTTGGGTATCTGGGCGATTGCAGCTCAGGCCCACATCCTCGGTGGTGTCCGGACACTTTACTTGTGGTCCAAAGAATAACTTGCACATCCCTTCGAGGGTGAGGCCAAAGAAGTGCAGAATAGTCCGCGGACCTTCCGGGTTGAACTCCCACATTCGGAGAGGCCGGCGTTTACACGGCAACATCCGTCGGAATACCATTACCTGAATTATCCTGACTAGGCTAATGTTCCTCTCAAGAATCTCCCGGATACGGCTCTGTAGTGTTGGTACATCATTAGCCGACCCCCAATCCCGTCCTACATTGGTCCATGACGCCAGTTGAGAAGGAGGGCCCGAACGGAAGTCGAGGGCAGCCACCCACTTTGTGCCTTTGGGAGCCGTGACGTAAAACCACCTCTGCTGCCATAGATCGGACACCTCTGGGAAGGAGCCCGCTGGCCATGGGGCGTCAGTGTTCCTACTTATTACAGCACCTCCGCACTCCGCGTGTTGCCCCTCAATCATCTTCGGCTTCACATTGAAGGTCTTGACCCATAAGCCGAAGTGAGGAGTGACGTGGAGAAAAGCTTCGCACACAACGATGAACGCCGAGATGTGAAGGATGGCGTCTGGAGCTAGATCATGAAAATCTAGCCCGTAATAGAACATGAGCCCTCTCACGAAAGGATCAAGAGTGAAGCCTAAGCCGTGGAGGAAGTGAGAAACAAATACGACGCTCTCATTGGGCTCGGGAGTAGGGATGATCTGCCCTGGAGCAGGGAGCCTGTGCCTAATGTCGGCGGTTAGGTATCCGACCTCCCTAAGCTTCGTGATATCCTCCTCTATGACAGAGGAGGCCACCCACCGGCCTTGAAGGTTGGACTCGGACATGATTGGAGATCCGGAGGGCTTAAGCTTGAGCTTCGGGTGTTGAAGCTCGAGATGCGAAAAGGCGCAAGCGTGGTAGAAAAGAGGGATAGCCCTCGGCCCCTCTATAAAGGGGGTGAATATCAGGCGTCCTCAGCGTAACCGCTTGGGGCTTACCTAAAAACACGGATTCATACCAATAGTCGTGGGGTTACGCACGCTTGTATTGATGGAAGATCTCGCGTTAAGGGGAACACGATCTCTGCTCTGGCAAGGAGTGCCAATAAAACCGCCTCGCAACGCGTATCGAGGCGGGCCAAGAAAAACCGGTTTGTGTTGGACCAGACCACGGCGGAAGAGCATAGCGCACAAAAATTGCCAGCAGATCAGATTTATGAAGTACTTTGCTCCCTACGGAAGTGTGCGGAAATTATCTTGCAAAGCTGCACACAATCCTCAATCTGTGTTGGAGTATTCGGAGATGGAACCTGCCTTGCAATGACGAAGACAAACTGCGCGCCGGACTCATCGTCATTGAAGCCTGGTTCAGGGGCTACTGAGGGAGTCCTGGATTAGGGGGTATCCAGACAGCCGGACTATATACTTTGGCCGGACTATTGGACCATGAAGATACAAGACTCAAGACTTCGTCCCATGTCCGGAGGGGACTCTCCTTTGCGTGGAAGACAATCTTGGCGATCTGGATATTGTATTTCCTTCTTTGTAACCGACTCTGTGTAAACCCTAGCCCTCTCCAGTGTCTATATAAACTGGAGGGTTTAGTCCTTAGAGGGACAATCGTAATCATCATAGGCTAGCTTCTAGGGTTTAACCTCTATGATCTCGTGGTAGATCAACTCTTGTAATACTCATATCATCAATATCAATCAAGCAAGAAGTAGGGTTTTACCTCCATCAAGAGGGCCCGAACCTGGGTAAACATCGTTTCCCTTGCCTCCTGTTACCATTAGTCTTAGACGCACAGATCGGGACCCCCTACCCGAGATCCGCCGGTTTTGACACCGACACTCACTCCCTCTGCTCGCCATAGATGCATGCTCCAGCCCGTGCCACTATCTCTTAAATACAAAAACACATGCTCAATTGTCAGGCCTTCTTCCCTGCACTCTCATAGGCATGCATATTGTCATACCGATCCGTCTCTCCCATGTCGTTGATCTTATGACTTATGTGTTCTTTCTTTTATCTCGATCATGCGCGCGCGCACACACACACATCCCACATATACATGTATACCTCTCACACATGCATGTTCAAGGTATCTATGTCTCCATACGTAGTTAATTACCCTCAACCCTAACACCACATTGAATTGTTCTCTTCTTGTGTGCACATAACTTTCGGCTGGATGGGTAAAACACACACTCACACTTAGAAATCTCCTTCTAGCTACCCCCTCTCCCTCTTCCCCTATATCCCCGAAACCAATAAGACCATCCCTTTGTTTAATTCCCGCCTACATGCACCATCGATATATAGTAGTCTTCCTCGGTGTCTCTCAAACAAACACGTTCTCTCGATGTCGACTCCTCTCACGCGCACACACCTTCTCTTCCCTCTCTACGGGCCTTTTCTCTCTCGCACCCCATCGTTGGTGGCCTCTGCCATACACATCACCTCTCTATGATGAAGCCACACACACTTAAATTACATTCGCCACTGAGGACCCCGCGACACACACACACACACACGCACGCACCCACCCACACACACAAACACACGCACAC
>NC_057807.1:387305968-387367441 GCF_018294505.1 Triticum aestivum | reverse complement strand
CACTAAGACTCCATCAGACACACACACTAAGACTCAATCACACACACACACACACACACACTAAGGGCGTGTTCTGATCTCCTCCCACTCCATACTGCTAAAAAATTCTACCAAAGCCAGCCCGAACGGATTAGCTTCGCGAAGCTGAAATCCAGGAAGCCACGATGGGTTGTAGTTCATTTTTTCGAAGCGACCGATTCCCAGCTTCCCGTTTTTGTGAATCTGAAGCTGCTTGTTATTTACGGCCGAATTGCCACCACCAAAGAAAACGTTTCGCTCAACTCCCCCTCGCTCCATCCCGCAGGTCAACCCGCTCGCCAACATCTCCCTCCCCCTCGTTTCTCCTCTGTAGCCCTACCGCCGCCGTTGCGGCTGCCACACCTGGCAGCCCTCGTCGCCAGCAAAATCATTGACCTGGACTACAGGTCCGGCCACCCCAGTCTATTTCCTACTGGGTCCCATTGTTGTCACCGTCCGTCGCGCCTTGTGCAAGGAGCTGCGACCCCATGGCTGGGAGGAGCTGGCCCCAACGCCATTGACACCCAAGCGATGCTCCCAAGCCAGGAGTGGCACCAGGACGATTGCTCCTCCAAGCATAAACTGCAAGGTGAGATCGTCCCCTTCCCTTCTTCCCTATGGATTGGTGTCCTGGCTCATGTCCTCTGTTCTGTACATCTGTGCAGTTTATTTTCAGAGTTGTATTTGTTGTGTGCATATTCCTACACAGGAACCTATTGTTCGTTGTGCAGTTCTAGAATATATGTGTGCAATTATGGAATCATAAATTTTAATGTAGATTGCTATGTGGGTACTGCCATGAGTGCTAATTTGTTACAATTTTCAGAAAAGTGAAATACAATTTTGGCTATGCAGAAAAAGTACTGCTACTCTGGAGTATATGTGTGCAATTCTAGGATCATAAGTTAATGCATATTGCTATGTTGGTACTGCCATGAGTGGTAATGTGTTACAATTTTCAGAAAAGTGAAATTCAATTTTGGCTATGCAGAAAGTTATTGCTATATGTTTGCAATTTATTATCATAAGTCTAGTGGTATATGTGTGTAATGTACTGCTAGTTTAGATATTACATGCCCTTGGCTGTGCACAAAAATATAGTTTTTGTATTTATCAAAGTGACATGCATTTTTTAGAGAAGTTTCAAGTATGTCTGGGGCTGCTGAATGGAGCGTTGAAAACACTCAGATTATCTGTGAGTTGTTTGCTGAGCAAGTGAGCGCCGGGAATAGGCCAGGCAATTACTTGAAACCAAATGCATTTGATGAGGTAGGAAGGCAATTTAAGATGAGAATTGGGCTAGACTACACATATACACAACTGAAAAACAAATGGGACAAGCTTAAAGGTGATTTCAGTTTGTTCAAGAAACTCAAGTTCCGGGAGACCGGAGCCGGATGGGACTATGTGAACAACACCGTGTGACAAGATGATGAGTGGTGGAAAATGGCAAAAATTGTGAGTTATTTCGCTTATGTATTGCATATCTTAATTCATCCATATCACTTTGATTACTAATAATGTGTTTCCTTTGTTGTATCATATGACATTATAGGTTGTGGCAAGTTCAAGAAGAAAGGCCTTGCTAATGAGAAATACTTGCGGATTATATTTGGAGATATCACAACTAATGGTATTGACCATTGGAATCCCTCCTCTGGCATACCTCCCCCTGTCGATGTCAAAACCGGCGGATCTCGGATAGGGGGTCCCGATCTGTGCGTCAAGGCTGATGGTAACAAGAAGCAAGGGACACAGATGTTTACCCAGGTTCGGGCCCTCTCGATGGAGGTAAAACCCTACTTCTTGCTTGATTAATATTGATGATATGGGTAGTACAAGAGTAGATCTACCACGAGATCATAGAGCTAAACCCTAAGAGCTAGCCTATGATGGTATGATTGTAATTGTGATTGGCCTTCTAAGGACCAACCTCTCCAGTTTATATAGACACCGGAGAGGGCTAGGGTTTACATGGAGTCGGTTACAAGGAAGGAAACACAATACCCGGATCGCCAAGCTTGCCTTCCACACCAAGGAGAGTCCCATCTGGACACGGGCCAAAGTCTTGAGTCTTGTATCTTCACGCTTCAATAGTCTGGATGTTGTACACAGTACGGCTGTCCGGACACCCCCTAATCCAGGACTTCCTCAGTGGCCCCTGAACCAGGCTTCAATGACGATGAGTCCGGCGCGCAGTATTGTCTTCGGCATTGCAGGGCGGGTTCCTTCTCCGAATACTCCTAAGTAATTATCAAACACTTGAATCGTGTCCGGATTCACAAAATGATCTTTACACACCACTGTAGAGAGAATGATATTTCACAAATGCAATCTGCTGACAACTTTTTCAGACGACGTGACATGTTATTACGGTCGGATCATTATTCGAACCGTTTTTCCCCAACCAGCCCCAGCGCATATTGCGAGGCAGTTTCTTTGACATGTCTTGTCAAAGCAGAGATCGTGTCCCCTTATCACGGGATTCTCATCAATACGGGCATGGTTAATCTCACCACGCCATCAATCATGGCGCTTGGGAATCAAGCGATTTCCAACGGGCAAGTGGGGAGGCGCACCGCTTTCGTCGCCCCTATAAAGGGATAAGATTTCCTCATTTTTACCCACGCCCTCTTTCTCTGTTGCCCACTCTTGCCCCCTCGAGCTCCAGCACCCAAGCCCAAGTCTTCTCCGCACAGGTAAACATGTCCGGAGCAGGAGGCAAGTGGGTGGCTTCCACCGTCAAGGAGAAGCACGTCACAAATCTTCGGGCGCCCGGATACTTGGCCGCAGACATAGCGCACCGGCTATCGGACGCCGGGCAGGTCATTCCGACCCCAAGAACTCACGAGAGGGTCGTGTTCGTTGCCCACTTCGTCCGTGGACTGGGATTTCCACTTCATCCCTTCGTCTGTGGGCTTATGTTCTACTATGGGCTAGATTTCCATGATCTAGCTCCGAATTTCGTCCTCAACATCTCGGCGTTCATCGTCGTATGCGAGGCCTTCCTCCGCATCCGGCCTCACTTTGGCCTATGGCTGCAAACCTTCTGCGTGAAGCCGAAGGTTGTAAGCGGCCAACAAGCAGAGTGCGGAGGAGCCATGGTGGGCAAGATGCCTAATGTCACCTGGCTGGATGGTTCCTTCGCGGAGACCGTAAAAGGGTGGCAAACAGGGTGGTTCTACATCACTGAGCCGCGCGGCGCCAACTGGGCGGCGGCCCCCGAGTTCCGAGCCGGAGCCCCCATGCGGCTCACCTCCTGGGAAAAAAAGGGCCTGTCCTAGGGCAAATCTACGGAGCTGACTGGACTCCAGAGCTGCATCAAAAGCATGAAGGACAAGAACATCAAGGTTGTCAACGTGATCTAGGTCATGCTCGTTCACCGGATTCTGCCCTGCCAAAGGCGGGCATTCAATCTGTGGGAGTTCGTCCCGGCCGAACACCATACGCTCCGGAAGTTCTATGACATGACGCACAAAGGCGCATGGAAGGTGTTGTTCAAGGCCTCCGAAGTACCTCCTCCCACATCCGAGGACCGCGGGCTTCATGCCGCACGACCTCCTAGTCAGGTGAGTTCTCAGACTACCACCGGATTCGGCTCTTCTCAATATAGTCATGGGAGATCCTTAAGTAGTTATGCATATGTGTTCAGGATTATGTGGAGACAGCGGAGCAGGTTTACTGTCCGGCTCCACTGCCGGAAGGCCCAGCTGATGCTCTCCTAACGGAGATGCTGGTCCTGGCACCGTACAAGGTACCGGAGAAGAAGGCCGAAAAGAAGGCCCCGGGGACCCAAAAGGGTCTCCGGCGTAAGGTTGTGCCAGAAGCCTCGTTCGAAGACGACGAGGCACACTCCTCCCACGAAGGGGAGGAGGAAGAAGAAGAAGAAGACGCCCCATCCGGAAAGGATGAGGGGCCCGGGGAGGCGGACCAGGGGGCCGGAAAAGGTCCTCGGCGTAAGGCCATCATACCCACCTCGTCTGATGACGACGAGACAGATTCCTCCCGCGGAGGCGGGGGGGGAGCAAGAAGAAACTCTACCTCCCCGCACTGGGGAGGTGAAAAACAGAAAAGCCGCCCCGGAGGGGGAGGCAGGGGCGTCCAAGAAGGGAAAGGTATCCCTTCCGGACTATTCCGACACGACCGCTCACAGCGAGGAGGGGTGGCTGCCCAGGGGGAAGCCCCCAGTGCGATCGTAAGTGTCCGCATTCTATCATGATTTTGCTTCATAGTTTTTGTATTTATAATTCCGAACATATATGCAGTCCGGCTAGGGTTCATCCCGTGGTATCTTCCTCCGGATCCCTGAGCGATTCAGAGATGAATTTGCATCCGACAGCCACTACTCCTCAACCCATGGATGACACGAAGGTGTTGTCCCGAAGGCTCCCAGAGCGGGGGGAGGTGACTCTGGACACGCCCCAAGGCGGTATTCCAGATGTCGGGCATGCGGGGTTCAAAATCCCTGAAGATCATGTCGATGAGAGCCACGGTAAGCCGGGCTCTCAGCCGAACACAGTTTCGGAACCTTCACTAGTTCCGGACTCGGAGGGGCGGCCCCTTGTTAGGGAGGGAAAGCCGTCTGTGTCGAGGACTTCCGTTGCGTCTGAGGCGCCGGATTGTCTGAGGGAAGCGCTTCACGGCGCTTCCATGGATGAAGAGCACCGCACTCTTATGAGTGCGGTGATTCAGAAGGTTTCGTCTACCAAGAGCGGACTAACCAAAGCCTGCACCAGCCTGCTGACCGGCTTTGAGGTGAGTAATGAAAAATGTATGAGATTACCACCCGATAGGTAGTAGCCCCTGATACTCTGTTTGGTGTTCGAAAGGAAAAGCCAAACAGAGGGTCAATTATGATCCACAGGAGTTTAATAGTAAGTATTCATGTGAATAAATAGGTTGTGCTGCTTGCCGCTGCCGCCCGCACAACCAAGGTGGCCGAACTAAAGCGGGACCTGGAGCAGGTGCAGGGAGAGCTTGACCTCACTAAGAGGCATCTCGAAGAGAACAAGGGTAAGTGATTCCCCGCGCTTATGTATTTAAGGATAGACAGAATTGGTTAGTCTAACGCCAAAGCGTCGTGACTATGTGACAGGGGCCACCGTTGAAGTGGCGTCCCTGAAGAAAGCATTGTCCGAGGCTAAAGAGAAGGCGGCCTTGGAATGCAAGGAGCGCGAAAAGCAAAGTGCTAGAGTGGTCGAGGTACAACAAGAGCTCCGGGACCTCGGTAAGAAGTACGAGTCCATGGAGCATGATCTGAAGATGAAAGAGGCCGAGCTTGCGAAGGCCCTTGTGAGTATATAAAAGACGCCAAGGCCGAAGCCGAGAAGGCACAGCAGGAAATCCAGGAGGCCAAAAAGATAGCAACGTGTAAGAAGTTCTTCATGCAAAGCAAACATGTGGAGGAGGCGTTTCTTTTACTTACTCAAATTCGGAGCTCTCCAGGGGCATTCGCAGATCTGCCATGCAGTGTATCAGACGCTGTGGAGTTCTACCATGCCCAGGAAGGGAGCTCAACGGAGAAGCTGTTCTGGTCCCAGTATGCTGGGGCCGAACACCCAATGCCTCTGAGTGACCAACTGAAGCAGTTGGTCGAACTCCACAGGGCGGCCGAACCGGCTATGAAAGGTTTCATAGTCCGGATGTGGCCTGGTGAGCTCCTGCCCACTAGCTACTTTGGCCTGATCAAGCAGATGGTGGATGCCTGTCCGCAGCTTGAAGTGATCAAGCGATCCGTTTGCATTGAGGGTGCCCGCCAGGCCTTTGCCTGCGTCAAGGTGCATTGGGGCAAGCTGGATGCGGAGAAGCTGGTCAAGGACGGGCCACCGGAGGGCAAGGTGCATCGCCATCCTGAGATGTACTATGATGGCGTTATGAAGGGTGCTCATCTCGTGGCCGATGAATGTACAAAGGACGCCATTTTAGAATGAATTCACTTCTCTCATGTTTGTAATTTAAAGATGGAGTTACTTGCGCTATGTAGCGCTTTTATTATTTAAAATATTACCTTATGTGCGGCTGTTTATAAAATTCTGAAAGTAGGCGAGTCGTCGGCTTCCGCCCCCACGTAACTAGTACTGGGGTGTTCGTGGAAAACCCGGACACTCTTTATCCAAATGTTTGGTCCCTTAAGGAGGTGTCCGGCACAGCAAACAAGGCAGTCGGACTATGCGGCTTTATAACTTTCAATTAGCCATAGAAGTCTGCAATTTTAAATTTCGGTGAAGCCCCTAGAATCCGGAAGGCCAAATTGGGGCGCTATACACGCCTAGATCGGACGAAGCCGGTTTATCGCCTAAAGCGGAAAATCTTTAAGGATTTTAGGACCCCTCAAACAGCGACCAGCTCTCGCCACATCATGCCGGTCAGTTTTCGGCTTTCTCTATTGAGGTGCTCGTCCGGAAGAACCGGGACACAATCGCAGTAGTTCCCCCTCCGCTACCTTAGCCGATATAATGGAACGTAAGGTACCAAAACAAGGGAGCCGGGCTAACCCAACTATAGACCCAAGACATGATTCGGAGCTGATGCATATAGTGCTATAAGTTCGGGGTGTCGCGGTGTTGAAAGTGTTCGGATTTGTATTGCCGTATTATGGGGCACCATAAGAAGCCCCTTGCAAACTAACCGTACCAAGGTGTACAGATGCAATATCAAATAAAAATTTATGAGAAAAAAATGCTCAAATAAGAATAGTAAGCTGATGCAATATATGATCTCCCATTGATGAATAATACGTTTAAGCGTATGTTTACAATTGATGCATTAAGCGGAGATAAATTGGACTATTTGACATGTCCTATCAAGGGGCAGGCTGCGTACAGATAGATAAAGCAGGTATAATGATCGTAAATAGATTCCACCTGGGTATTTCCTTCTGTGCACAACGCCTGTTGCCTCCTTGGTTGTCTCTCCCATGTAAGTCCGGCAATCTAGCTCTTCTGAGGATGCTGCACTAAAGCAATGTCCTGAAAGGTAAGAGGGAAAGATTGTGAATGTATTTGGCGGTTACCGGCACTATTGACTGAGTCGTTGTTGCGCCTCCGCCTATGCCCATGGTATCTTGAGTGCGTAATTGTGTACGCGTGGCACGAATGCTGCTTTGATGGGGCTTGAGCGGAGGCTGGACTGCTAATCACGCTCTTGGCGTTTCTGATGATCCTGTTGCAGGGTGCTCCGGACTCACTTGACGGTGCTTGAGGTTGTCGTCGCCGGATTGGTGGTTTTGCCGGAGGAGGCCGCATTATACTACTGCCACGAGGGCTGCTGCAGTATGCTCTTCTATACGGAGAGAGCGGTCCATGTTTCCGTTGACTGTTATGACCCTGCGCGGACCTGGCATCTTGATCTTGAGGTATGCATAATGTGTTACCGCATTGAATCTAGCGTATGCGGTTCGTCCGAGCAGTGCATGGTAACCACTACGGAAAGGGACGATATCGAAGATTAACTCTTCGCTCCGGAAGTTGTCCGGGGATCCGAAGACCACTTCCAGTGTTATAGAGCCCGTACAGTGGGCCTCTACTCTAGGAATTACACCTTTAAAGGTGGTTTTGGTGGGCTTGATCCTTGAAGGGTCAATGCCCATTTTGCGCACTGTGTCCTGATAAAGCAGGTTCAGGCTGCTGCCGCCATCCATAAGGACTCGCGTGAGGTGGAATCCGTCGATGATTGGGTCTAAGACCAATGCAGCTGAGCCGCCGTGAAGGATGCTAGTAGGATGATCCCTACGATCAAAGGTGATCGGATAAGCTGACCATGGGTTGAATTTGGGGGCGACTGGCTCCATCGAATAGACATCCCGTAGTGCTCACTTCCGTTCCCGTAGATGACCATGGATGTGAGTGGCGTAGATCATGTTGACCGTTTTCACCTGGGGGGAACTTCTTTTGTCCCCCCGTGTTCGGACGCCGGGGCTCTTCATCATTGTCGCTATGCAGCCCCTTGTCCTTGTTTTCGGTGTTTATTTTGTGGGCCTGTTTGAACACCCAGCAGTCTCTATTGGTGTGGTTGGCTGGCTTGTCCGAGGTGCCATGAATTTGGCACGAGCATTCCAGTATGCAGTCCAGACTAGACGGTCCTTGATTATTTCTTTTGAACGGCTTTTTCGCTGACCGGACTTGGATCAGCTGAATCCGGCGTTTACTGCCGTGTCTTCAGTGTTGTCGCCGTTGTTCTGTCACTTGTGTCTGTTGCGTCGTGGCTTGCCGTTGTTATCGCGGATACCTGAAGTGCCGGAATGTGGCGCGGTGCCGCTGCGGGCCAACTAGTTGTCCTCGCCTGCGCAAAAGCAGGTCATTAGAGTTGTGAGAGCTGCCATGGACTTGAGTTTTTCCTGGCCGAGGTGTCGAGCAAGCCACTCGTCACGGATGTTATGCTTAAAAGCCGCCAGGGCTTCGGCGTCCGGACAGTCAACTATTTGGTTCTTTTTAGTTAGGAACCGAGTCCAGAATTTCCTGGCTGACTCTCCGGGCTGTTGAGTAATGTGGCTCAGGTCATCAGCGTCTGGTGGTCGCACTTATGTGCCCTGGAAGTTGTCGAGGAATGCGTCTTCCAGGTTTTCCCAACTGCCAATGGAATTTGCTGGCAGGCTGTTTAGCCAGTGCCGGGCTGGTCCTTTGAGCTTAAGGGGAAGATACTTGATGTCGTGTAGATCATCTCCGCGGGCCATGTGAATGTGGAGAAGGAAATCTTCAATCCATACTGCGGGGTCTATTGTGCCATCGTATGATTCAATGTTTATGGGTTTCAACCCTTCTGGGAATTCTTGATCCATCACTTTGTCAGTGAAGCAGAGGGGGTGTGCGGCGCCCGTGTGCTGGGCTATGTGGCTACGCAGTTCGAATTGGTCTGGGTTGCTATGTTCGGCCCGGCCAGACTTGTTGATAATGCATCTGGCGTGACGGTCGTCGTCGCACGCTGGGGCGCGCCCCCGCGATCCATAGATCGATCTTGGCTGCCCTGCTTTGTTTTCCAGAATATCTTGTAGGTCTTTCCTGTTGCCCTGGGCTGTAGTGTATTGGCCTGGGGGTGCGGGCTGGTATTCGGGCTGATATCCCGTTTTATCTCGGCCACGGGGTGGCCGGTCAGCCGTTTGGCGCTCGAGTCCGTATTCCTCGGCTGCCAGGACTTCAGTCCATCTGTCTGTGAGCAGGTCTTGATCAGCTTGGAGTTGCTGTTACTTCTTCTTCAGGCTCCTCGCAGTGGCTATAAGCCGACGCTTGAAGCGTTCCTGCTCCGCAGGATCCTCAGGCACGCCGAACTCGTCGTCACCGAGGCTAATCTCGTCTTCGGAGGGGGGCAGGTAGTTGTCCTCCTCTGGGTATCCATCCGTCGCCTGTTCTTTTGGGATGACCTGCTCATCTTCCTATTCGTCCTGCTATAAGGTGGGTTGGTCAGGGTTATATTCCTCTTCGGTGCTATCCGGATTGCTTTCATCTCCGGGGCCGGTATTACTGTGGCGGGGCTTGGAGCAGCGCCGACGATGCCCATGCTTCACTTTTCATCCTGAGGGGTTATCCTCTGCTGCCTCGTCGCCATTGGTTTCCTTCTGAGTATCCACCATATATATATCGTATGAGGAGGTGGCATTCCACTGCCCTGTGAGCGGTGGCTCCTGTAATTCTCCTGCATCGTCGTCCATACCGTCGATGTCTTTGGAGTCAAAGTCAAGCGCGTCGGTAAAATCATCGACCATGGGAATGAAGTGGGTGGTGGGTGGGCAACGAATTCCGTCGTCGCCTGCTTCCCACTCAAGCTGGACATAGTTCGGCCCAGAGCCTCCTGACAAAGAGAGAGACTTCAATGAGTTCATCATGTCGCCAAAGGGCGAGTGCTGAAAGATGTCCGCCGCGGTGAACTCCATTACCAGAGCCCAACCAGGCTCGGCGGGCTCAGGAACGCGTGGATAGGAACCTACATCCGGATACGAATCCAAGGGTCCGGAGTCACAAGCTTCCTCAGAAGTGAGGCCTATGTTCGGCTCCAACATCGATGAGTGTATGGCCTATGGGGCGGGGTCCATCCCTCCGTCCGTAGGCAACGCAGCCTGCTCCGGATTTGAGTCCAGGGCAACTGCAGGGGTGAAATCTCGAGTGTTCTCCGACAGCAGGTCCAGGCCATGCTCGTCGTGACTGTCCGGTGCTCCTGGCGCGGGTCTGAATCCATCGAAGATCAAGTCGCCGCGGATATCCGTCGTGTAGTTCAAGTTTCCAAACCTGATTTGATGGCCAGGGGCATAGCTATCAATCTGCTCCAGATGGCCAACCGAATTGGCCCGTAGTGCGAAGCCACTGAACACGAAGATCTATCCGGGGAGGAAAGTCTCGCCCTGGACTGCGTCGTTGACGATGATTGAAGGAGCCATCGAGCCCCGCAGCAACGATACAGAGGAACTCTCAATGAAAGCACCAATGTCGGTGTCAAAACCGGCGGATCTCGGGTAGGGGGTCCTGATCTGTGCGTCAAGGCTGACGGTAACAAGAAGCAAGGGACACAGATGTTTACCTAGGTTCGGGCCCTCTCGATGGAGGTAAAACCCTACTTCTTGCTTGATTAATATTGATGATATGGGTAGTACAAGAGTAGATCTACCACGAGATCGTAGAGGCTAAACCCTAAGAGCTAGCCTATGATGGTATGATTGTAATTGTGATCGGCCTTCTAAGGACCAACCTCTCCGGTTTATATAGACACCGGAGAAGGCTAGCGTTTACATGGAGTTGGTTACAAAGAAGGAAACACAATATCCGGATCACCAAGCTTGCCTTCCACGCCAAGGAGAGTCCCATCCGGACACGGGCCGAAGTCTTGAGTCTTGTATCTTCACGCTTCAATAGTCTGGATGTTGTACACAGTCCGGCTGTCCGGACACCCCCTAATCCAGGACTCCCTCACCCCCCTCTAGTGAGGCGGTGAAAGCCGCCATCAATGTTGATGAGATCAAAGATCTTGATTTGGATGATACCGAAGAACAAGCATCTCATGCAACACCTACTTCATCTAAAGTGAGGCTTGGGATCGTCATTCTGGAGAAGAACAAGAAACCAAAGACCGCACAAGTGATGTGTGAGCAAGTAACAAGAATAGGTGACATTGCCGAGGCTTCTCACTCATCATTTCAGTCTTTCATGAAGCAAGATGAGGCAGACTATGTCACCTTGGTCATGTATGAAGTCATTGCTTGTGGTGCAACAGTCGGTACCGATGAGTTATTCATGGCTAGAGAGTTGTTTGTGAAGAGGGTGCAAAGGGAGATGTTTCTTTACATTCCTCTTGAGTCCCGAAAGAGTTGGTTGTGTAGGAAGTATGATTTGAAGTATGGGAACTAGTGCAACATGCCTACCATCTATGTGTGATGACCATCTATTATGTTGAACCTAGTGCTTGATACCATTTCATCTTTTATGTTGAACCATCTTTTATGTTGTTGAAACATCTTTTATGTTGTTGAACCTATTGTTTGCTATTTATGAATGCATTTTGTAGAACTATTTCCTATTTATGAATGCATTGTTCTTGAACCATCTCTATGTTCATGTTGTTGGACCTAGTGTTTGCTATTTATGTATGTATTATGTATATGTTCTTGATCCAATTGGTCCTAACTTGTGTTTCATGTGTTGACGATTGTTTATTTGCAGATGTCATCGGATAGTGAAAGTGACAATGACACTAATTATGAAAGAAAGAAAGTTATGGTTCTCCAATATCAACATGGTATGGTCATGCTTTCTTCGGGTTTGTCATCCATAGTTGGTAAGTACTGCAAAAGTTGGGTCATGAAGGCCGATCCTAGGACATCTAGGTTGAGTGCTTTTGAATGGTTGCGAGAGACTATTGGCACCCGGAGAGACGTACACAAAGTTGTGAATGAATGCAAATGTGTTCTTTGATCTTCATGACAAGTTGGTTGCGGAGTATGGCCTCAAAGAAACATGTTTTATTACCACTTATGAGTCTCTTGCTATGTTCTTGTGGACCTTGGGCGGGTGCGAATCAAATAGGAGAACACAAAACCGTTTCAAACATGGAGCAGATACAGTCCACCGTAAGTGCCATGAGGTTCTACAATGTGTGGTCAAGGTGTCATCTCACTACATTAGGCCTCAAGACCCAAATTTTCACATCGTCCATGATAGGATTAAGCATGACAAAAGGGCTTATCCTCATCTCAAAGACTACATTGGTGCAATAGATGAGACACATATTAGGGCTTCTATTCCAGAAGGACCTTCAAAAATAAGGTACATTGGAAGAACCGGTGCAACAACACAAAATGTGAAGGCAGTATGTGACTTTGATATGCATTTCATCACCTATGCTTCAATTGGACAACAGGGTTCTATGCATGACACAAGTGTGCTATTTCATGAAATTGAAAATGACAAGGCCACATTCCCACATCCTCCCAAGGGTAAGTATTTCCTGTTGTTGTAATTTATATAACATGTCCTTCAACTCACATTCATGTTTGTTGTCCATTTCTATAGGCAAGTATTACCTTGTAGACGCCGGCTATCCTAATAGGGATGGCTATCTAGCACCGTACAAAGGAGAACGCTATCATGTCCCCGACATTCAATGAGGTGCACCCCCAACTACTCCTGTAGAGAAGTTCAACCGGATCCACTCCTCCAAGTGCAATACCATAGATAGAATCTTTGGTGTGTGGAAGATGAAATGGCAAATCTTGCTCAAGATGCCAAACTATTCGATTCAAACACTAAAGATGATAATTGCGGCTACCATGACACTACACAACTATGTCCTCCTCCATGACAAAGAGGATATCCACTTTCTTCGGTGTGAGAGGGATACGGATTATGTCCCAACTATTCCAGAGAGATACAAGAAGTATGTTATTCCTCCAAATGCCTCGGGTTCTTCAACACCGTCAGAAAGTGGTCCTAACATGGATTTGTTTAGACATGAACTAGCTACCGCCATTGCTCTTAGTTGGTGAAGTAATCATGTTCATGTCTTTAGATGCGACACCATTTTGATTTGCATACTTATATGCAAATGAAACTTTTGTTGTATGACATATAACAAAACTAGTTATATCGTCTTTATTATAACTTGTCTTAACTAGGAATATTTGTGGCAAGTTCAAAAATACATGCCAGCTGTGTGCAGTTCTCTTTACACCTCTCAGTTAAAAAATACGTTAAAAAATAAGCCCTTTATAGTTCAAAAATACATGCCGGCTGCAGGCCCAGTTCTCTGTACACCTCTACCTCTCTGTACACCCTCTCTGTACTGGCAGAAATCAAACAAATTATCTCGTGTGAAAAAAAGGCCGGCCATTCACCCCAGGAAGCAGGCCCAGCTCGTTTCTCTCTTTGTATCAGCCTGTGTGCGCAGTTTAGCCCGAAATGGGCTGCTTCCAGCCGGCCCAAGGTGGCAAGAAGCTGGGCTGCCAACTAACCCCGGCACTAGGAGAAGCTTCCTCGCCTCCAGAACGGTTTGCGTAGCGCCACCTGAAGCGAGAAGTTGGGGCAGAAGCTGGATACGAGAAGTTTTGCTGAAGCTAGCGTGTTTCAGAACAGGCCCTAAGACTCCATCTCTCTCTCTCTCTCATACACACACACACACACGCCGCCCACCCACCCACCCACACACACACACACTAAGACTCCATCTCACACACACATGCTCTAGGCAGAGCATTTGTTCCTACCACCCTTCATCCAACCTTACCCATATGATAAACAATCACCTTGATTTACTTGTATAACATGGATAAATTCCACTTTACTTTAGTAGTTAGAAAACTTATCATCTCTACCCTTATAAAAAATCGAGTTGGCGATGATGGTGTGCCTGCCATCTTGTAATATAGACCGTCCGATCTATATTTGACGGATAGAAAGCAAACTATGATAATGTTACAAAAGATACACACACCTCTCTCAACATCCTTATCTCCCACAACCTCATTGCCGAGCAATTAAAAAAGGAAGTCTATGTAACAATCTAGGATGGTGGCCGCTGCTGCCTGCCTGCGCCGTCCATCCCCATGCCTCCGCCCAGTCCGACCACCAGTCACCACCACGCTCCACTCCTCCTCACCTTATCTCTCATCTTTCATTTTTTCGATGACATTCTCGAGATACCAGTTTTCCGATAAAATTCTCGAGATATCATTAGTTTTTACACATGGGATTACTCCTGCATGGGTCAATCACAACAAGTGTTTTGTAAAAAAACGCATATTGATGTTCCGTGCAATGCACGAGCATCTTGCTTGTAATTATATAACGCAAATCACGAGCAGGAAGTGACATTTTTTTACACAACCACGTTAACATGGCCACGTAAATCACTAGCTAAAGTATAATAAAATTATACTTATATCCCGACGCAAAAGGTTGAGTACATATCCGAAGAGTAGAGTCGCACACACACACTCTGTCTCTCAGAATCACACACAGACAGACACACACCAGTTATGTGACGCCCACTTAAGCAGACACGTATGTTACAATTTGTGCACCTGCGGGTACACGTGATGGTGCGCATTTATTTAAGCCGGACGGCGAACCCAAACAGTATCTGCATTCATTCCCCTCCTGCCGCCTCTTCTCTAGTCGCCGTCGCCCAGTAGCCATGGCCCGGCCGAAGGTAACAACATACGCCATACTCCTGCCGGAGCGGCGCTTTAATCTGGAAATTTTAGTGTTCATGCATGCATCTCTTTGTGCTAGCACTCCTATATAAGGTCGACCAGTCGCTTCCCGCGGAAGTGCGTAGGTGGTGGAAGAGGAAGGAGAAGGGAAGCAGGCTGTGGAGTAACGTTTTGTACCACAATTTCTTAGGAAACTGAGTGCAATAATTGAGTAGTTTTGCAAACTATAAGTACTACACCTGAAACGGTTCAAAACCAATACTCCCTTGCCAGCGTGCGCTTCCGGCGTGAAATGGTCAGCATTGCCCTGGAGCGTCAGTGCCCCATTAATGCCCGGCCAGAGCGGAGGCGACCTCTCACTGGCGCCGGCTTTAAAGCAGCGTGACGGCCGAGAGAGCGCTGCTTCCCGGTGCACGCGACTCCTCCACGTTGAGGCTGGCCATAGGCCCTGTTTGGATCCATGGGTTAGAGTTAGTTTGTGCTAGTTGGGGTTCAAATAGCCCTAAAGTATCCAAGCATGAGGGTTAAATTGGAGCAAGTTGCACCAAACCCACCAAAAAAAAACTATCCCACCCAAGAGGTGCTAACTGGAGATAATTCTCATTGGGCCCACTGAAAAATCACTTTTCTCTCTCCATCAAGTGCATTTATTGTCAATATAACCCTGTCACCCAAACACACCTTTGGTTAAAGTTAGGGTTAGTCATGAGTTAGTCTAACCTCTAGCTAAGTTAGAGTATCCAAACAGGAGCAATATAGGACATGCAAGTTGCTCAAAGCATACAGTCAAATTTTGTATGTGGAAGGATCTTTTTTTTAAAACGGAACGTGAAAGGATCTTCGAAATATATAATTTTCAAATTATATAAAATATTATGAATAGTCAAAGGCATCCTCGAGGATACATTAGGCCCTATATAAAATCTTATCAATAGTCAAAACCAAGTGTTCTAAACGAGTTCAAAACGAGAAACTGGACCCACTCATGACACGGCACGCCTGTCTCGTTTGGTCCATCGGTCAAAGCGCTTCCTCTTCTTAGCATAACAATAGAGTACAGTACTATTTTTTTAGAATGCTCTTGGCATGTCGCTAACATGTGATGAGTTAACCGACCTCAATAGACGGCAAAAACGCCAGCCCGCCGCACTTTGAGAGAGACGAGGAGCAAGAAGCGATATGGGCTGCTAGATTACTAGAGCTAGGTGTCGCACGGAAGCCAAGAAATATGGTGAGAGCGTGGGTTAGCCATGTACTAGTATGATGTAACTACACTGGGCTGCCATGTTTCGTACTCTTTCAGTCCACTCTGGAGATGATTGGTTGACTTTATATCACTGAATAATATAAAATATTATGAGTGCATATGCTCCACCACGAGGTTCCTTGCTCCTTCTCGGTCGTCGGGAATCTATATTTGTGACGCCCCCGATTCAATCGTACACTAATCATACACGCAAACGTGTACGATCAAGATCAGGGACTCACGGGAAGATATCACAACACAACTCTAAAATAAAATAAGTCATACAAGCATCATAATACAAGCCAGGGGCCTCGAGGGCTCGAATACAAGTGCTCGATCATAGACGAGTCAGCGGAAGCAACAATATCTGAGTACAGACATAAGTTAAACAAGTTGCCATAAGATGGCTAGCACAAACTGGGATACTGATCAAAAGAGGTGCATGCCTCCTGCCTGGGATCCTCCTAAACTACTCCTGGTCGTCGTCAGTAGCCTGCACGTAGTAGTAGGCACCTCCAGTGTAGTAGGAGTCGTCGTCGACGGTGGCGTCTGGCTCCAGGGCTCCAGCATCTGGTTGCGACAACCAGGTAGAAGGGAAAAGGGGAAAAGAGGGAGAAAAGCAACCGTGAGTACTCATCCAAAGTACTCGCAAGCAAGGAGCTACACTACATATGCATGGGTATATGTGTAAGGAGGCAATATGAGTGGACTGAACTGCAGAATGCCAGAATGAGAGGGGGATAGCTAGTCCTATCGAAGACTACGCTTCTGGCAGCCTCGATCTTGCAGCATGTAGAAGAGAGTAGATTGAAGTCCTCCAAGTAGCATCGCATAGCATAATCCTATCCGGCGATGCTCCCCTTGTCGCCCTGTTAGAGAGCGATCACCGGGTTGTATCTAGCACTTGAAAGGGTGTGTGTTATTAAGTATCTTGTTCTAGTTGTCATAAGGTCAAGGTACAACTCCAAGTCGTCCTGTTACCGAAGATCACGACTATTTGAATAGATTAACTTCCCTGCAGGGGTGCACCACATAACCCAACACGCTCGATCCCATTTGGCCGGACACACTTTCCTGGGTCATGCCCGGCCTCGGAAGATCAACACGTCGCAGCCCCACCTAGGCCTAACAGAGAGGTCAGCAAGCCGGTCTAACTCCTATGGCGCAGGGGTCTGGGCCCATCACCCATTGCAGGCCCACCTGTCTCCTAGGTGGTCTCAACCTGCCCTGTCGCTCCGCCACAAAGTAACAGTCAGGGGCCGTCGGGAACCCAGGCCCACCTCTACCGGGATGGAGCCACCTGTCCTTTCAGCCCCCTCATCAGAATCACTTGCGGGTACTCATCAAGCTGACCCGACTTTAGTCACCACCTGTATAGTATGTCTATATATGTATAGTATATACCCATGATCACCTCCCGAGTGATCACGGCCCAATAGATAGCAAGGCAGACTGACAAGAATGTAGGGCCACAGATGATAAACTAGCATCCTATACTAAGTATTTAGGATTGCAGGTAAGGTATCAACAGATGTAGCAACAATGTCAGGCTATGCATCAGAATAGGATTAACGGAAAGCAGTAACATGCTACACTACTCTAATGCAAGCAGTATAGAGGAGAATAGGCGATATCTGGTGATCAAGGGGGGGGGCTTGCCTGGTTGCTCTGGCAAGAGAGAGGGGTCGTCAACTTCGTAGTCGTACTGGGTAGGAGCGACGTCGGTCTCGGTGTCTAGCGGAAGAAGAGGGGAAGAAACAATGAATACAATGCAAACAGATGCATGACGATGCATGACAAAGCAAAACGTGATGCTAGGCGTGGCCTAACACCGTATGAGGTGATGCCGGTGAAGGGAGGAAACATCCGGGAAAGTATCCCCGGTGTTTCGTGCTTCCGGGCAGAGGAGCCGGAGGGGGAAAGTTGCGAGTTCTATAGGTTAGGGATGTGTGGCGGACGAACGGGCTGCATTTCTGGATTCGTCTCGTCATTCTGAGCAACTTTCATGTTGAAAATAATTTAATCCGAGTTACGATTTAAAAGATATGATTTTCTAAAGATTTTATTAATTTCTGGAATTTAATTAATTATTTAATTTAATTCGAAAATGGATTTATGACATCAGCATGATGTCATGCTAATGTCAGCAGTCAACAGAGTTGACTGGTCAACCTGACAGATGGGGCCATTGACTGGGTCAACAACACGGTCAGCAGGCCGAGTCAGCAGTCAACAGTCCTGTTGACTTAGTCAAACCTACGCGTGGGTCCCACTTGTCATAGTCACAGTTAAACTAAACCTAATTAACTAGTTAATTAATCATTAGGTTATCTAATCAGAGTTAATTAGGTTAATTAACAGATCTAATTAAGTTAATTAATTATCTAATTAATTAATTAATTAATTAATATTTTTCTAATTCTTCTTTTTTTTAAACGTTCTGGGGGTGGGGCCCTGTTGTCAATGGCCCAGGGGCCTTAACGAGCACTAGGCATCAGGCACCCGGGCGTGGTTCCGGGCGCCGGGCGTGCAGGCCCGAGGCCACCAGGGGGCGCCGGCCTCGACGGCGACCGGAGCAGTACGGTGAAACGGCGGCGAGGACGGGCGGTGGAGGCAGCGGCAGTGGCTGGAGACGGTGCAACAGCGGCTGCAACCCTGCGGGAGCCGCGACAGTGGCCGCGGGGTGGCTTGGCCGGAGCAACAGGGGGACGACACCGAACGGCTACGAGCGCGACCGGCCAAGGTAGGAGCGGCACACGGCAGGAGCAAAGAGCTCCGTCGCGGCCAAGGACAAGCACGGACAGAGAGCGGTGGGGTGAGGCGGAGCGCGGGCAAGGTATGGCATGGCGCGCGGCCAGTGCGGCCGAGGGGCGCGAGTGGTGCAAGACGGAGAGGAGCACGGGGAGAGAGCGGGGCCGCGGCGAGCTTAGCGACGCACGAGGGCGGAGGCAAAGGGGAAGGAGGGTCCGGGGCAGTGGGGGTCGAGGAGGAGTCGGGGGCGACGGGCGGCGACAGAGTCGTGGCGGCGTGGTTCCGGCGAGCGGCAACGACGGTCCGGGACGGCACCAGCAACGGGGTCGGGGAGGCGATGAGCAACGACATCGGCGGGCAACGGCAAGCGGCGTCGGGCAGCACCAGGTGGCGGGGCGCGGCCGTTGGGGCGGCGTCAGGGGCAGCGGCCTCGGGTGTTGGGGGGTTCGATCCCCCCCAGATCGGATCGGGAGAGTGGGAGAGGAGCGACCGAGAGAGAGGGGGTCATGGGCAGCGAGTGGGGTGCATAGGGGTTAGGCTTTGGTTGTAGTGGGTGGTTAAGGGAGTGCGGCTGGGCCGGTTAGGGCCAGATGGGCTGGCCGACTGGGTCGTCTGGCCCAGTTGGCCAGGGGGGTTCTCTTCTTTTATCTTTTGTTTTCTGTTTTATATTTTCCTTTTCTTTTATTTAATTCTCTTTTCTATTTTAATTCATTTTATGTATTTAGGTTTTTTTATAAAAGCATGGTCCCCTGACCATAAATACCTTAGCATTTATTTGCACACTTCGAACATTTTAATTTAATATTTTAAAAACTTTTGTTGTTTGCCTCTAATTCAAATTTGAATTTGAATCGTTTTGAACTAACGCGAGATTTGTCAATAGTAACTGGGGTGACGTGGCATCATTGCGAGGGGGGTTACTGTAGCTCAATTACCCGGGTGTCACAATTCTCCTCCACTACAAGAAATCTCATCCCGAGATTTAAGAGGTAGTGAAGGGGGAAAGGTTTTGGTTACGAATCTAGTGGGACTTCTCATCTCTTCGTGAAGAAGTTGATCCCTGTCGTTGATGTCTTCCTTTCTCTACTTCAGGTCATCTTGACAAAGTCGCATCCTTTTTTCGGGGTCGATCTCGTAATTACGAATAGGTAACGGGGCAGAATGACAATGACATAATGCTATAAGGGTAATAATCTGGGATTGACCCATGAATGAGCATATGAGTACCTCTCGAGTTGAACAATTAAAACACATCAAGAGTAAAGTCCGAAGGTACCATAAGAAATTTCAAGCGGATAGACAACCGTTCATTGTGGGAAACATAGTGTGGAAGGGGTTTAGAGCAAAGGGAATTAGTTTTGTGTCTGATACCAGAATCGACGATCTCGCGGAAGGTGGCTCTTGAATTACCTACGAGCCACGCGCGAGGAATATCTTTGGGAACAGGGGGTGTACAGGAGAGTCAGGTTTCGATCCTGTGGAACTGTGGGTTATGGGCCCACCATGTGGTTAAAAGTAGGAAGGTCGGTGACATCTTGAACGATCATGTAAGCTAGGCATGCCAGAGGATAGTCTGTCGGTTATGTCGGCAACAACATCGGTACCAAGGGCGAGGGACGAAGAGAACCATTTCCCTGCTCATTGAAGGAGGCGGACCTTAGGCAAAGTTCTCGTCCATCGGTGGTTACTGGACTGTCATCAACAAAAATAACAGGGTCTTTCTGTCAGAATTGTACACCAAGGTGTTTACAAAAGCAGGAGAATATTACTGCTTAGATCATATAGATCACAAGAAAGGTTAAACCAAACATATTCCAAGGGTATATCCTTCCCAAGGGTATATCCTTCTCAAGGACAAGCAGATGATATCCATGATAGGATAGAAGGTAGAAAACCATTTAGGTAAGGGGAGAGAAATTTCCTGACATTACCCATATAACGGTGTTTGGATAATTGACAAGGAAAATTTAGCATTGTGCTTCAAATGTTTTTATTGAAAATTGAAGTACCATAGGCATGCTTCGAGATAGCATTGACATGGTCTTCAAGCCAAGGTCGAACTTGGATATACGAAGAATCCATCAGGAACAACCTATAGAATAAGTCTTACAATTTCCTCATGGATGAATGGATAACCTTGCAGAATGTAAACTATAACAATAGGTCCTCCGGCCAGGTGTGCTAGGCACGACATCACCTTACCGGGTCACATAAAGACCAGTGTTATATCTCTTGGAAATATGTTCTGACCATCATATCTGACCGAGATTCGGATCTAATTGGTGTCAGGATACCTCAGACTCTAGATGCCTGAGAAGAAGAGGTGCAACACAAATCAACGAGATGACATTATAAGATCCTCGGGAAATGAACTATAGAAGCAAGTTCCAAAACACAAGTTCATCATTATCCAAGGAGAAAATGAGGATGTGGTTGATGGACTCAGAAACAAGTCATCAAGATTTCCAACAATGGATTTTCATAATTGTGTGAACAAGGAGATAACAATTGTCGGATCAAATGATATAATGATGTATGTTCGAGAAAAACATCCACAATTAAACATTGGTTGACAGGTGCACCCTAAATATGGGATGGGTTGCACGATAAATGTTAGAACGGCGATTCGATAACCAATAGTCTAAGAATGAAGTATCGATCATTAAATTCAAAGCAATAGGGCTGCTAGAAGTACAGAATCCAAACAACACCATTCACTTGTTGGTATCCCGGTTAGAATCAACACGAGGACCAAGAAATGGACGAAGATGGCGAGAAGTATTTCTATGTCAAGAATTCTCAAGAGGTGGATAAATTCTCACAACATCCTCGACATATAGATGGTAATATTTCACGGTAGACTGCAATATAAGCTAGATAGGAAGGAAATCAAGATACAACTCAAAACATGAACAAGTTTGTGTTGGGGGAAGGCCAGAATGTTGTCAATGATAACACAAATCATCGAGGGGCAAGGATGGTATTTCTCATCACGAATTCGATTGATATCCTGTAAGATCTCAGAATGTTGATGATGATCACGACACAATTGTCGAGAGATTTCATGAAGATGTAATCAATCGGCGATGACATCAAGTCAAAAAAATGATGAAGCGAAAGGTTATTTGAACCACGAGCACGACACAAATTCGAAATCAAGCTTGTTGTTCAAGGCGAAATGATATGACAAGGAAAATCGACGTAAGCCTAGCTCATCATCGAAAGTTGTGCTCTGGGAATAAGGACCAAGTAGCACAGTTTAAGCTTTAACATGACGATGATGATGTAGCCAATCGGTTGGGAATGACATCAGCGAGTACAACTCGCAGGTAATAAGGATTACAAAGAGTAGTTGAACCGTAGAACTGACTCGATTCAGTTATCGATGTTTCAAGTGACAAACAACTCAAAACCCGAAGAAAATTGGAATCATCAAGAAATAATAGTTGATGAAGAACTCACAAGAAGTTATGTAGTTCGGTGATATTCTCGAGATACCAGAGTGTAATACTCGACGACAGATAATGTAGAGGTTGGACCGGGGTATTGATCCACAGAAGACAAGTGCTTAAACTTGCGCGAGAAATGGGATCAAAGAAGAACATACGGTCGGAAGCACGATTGCAAAGGATCAATTCACCGATACCAAAGCATATTATATCAAGGAAATAGTTATTATTACAAGAAGCTTTCATGATAGGATCTACATCGTGTCCATGGGCATGAACACAAAGTTCAAGGTCGACTTCCACTTCTCCAATGCATGACCATCCATTCACTTCTCGTTATCGAAGTTGTAGTGTTGAAAAGTTATCTGACGAAGCGGAAGTAGTGTATAACCCATGTAATTTTCGGGTTCACACAGATTAGGGAAGGCATAGGTTCAACCCATCAGGGCATCTTAGGAACATATAACACAGACTTCAGGAGTAATTTATACCAGCTCGACAACAGAGCATGGTTGAGAAAGTAGAGGATACGATTTAGCAAAGGCATTATGTATTCGAGGAAAGGCCCGCAAGAATTTTGAATGTGAAAGACACCGTCAGATAATTATCCAACAAGGGGTCCTGTGGTGTACAACGTAGCTGACGTGAGTATCGGTACTCAATCAGAAGAAGAAAGAAGGCAAGGGGGCAGATTATAGAAACAACTGACTAATTCAAAGCTCAAATGCAAAGGAGTTATGATTTCTGAATCAAGGGATCAGAAGTAATCGTTCTGATCGAAAATGAAGAAGTTCAATGGACTTAGAAGCACAACCGATCAAGGCATTGACTGGTCAAGAACCAGCTCATGTTTAAAACGACGTCTGAGTCGAAAGGATGAATTCTAGGATCTGATTGAGGATTGCGAGCATTCACAATATATTGAATCAATGGACTCGAAATGATAATGACAAAGCATACTAAATGAATATTGCTGGTCTTAAGGAATGCAACCAAAATGCAAGCACACAATTGCAGAGCAATAGCGGCAGAGGATTACCGGAAGATCAGATAACTTCTCAATGTATCTTGTGCATCATATGAACAATGAGGAAGAATGGATACTCGGTAAGTGCAAGGAATTTCCCGTAGGGGGTATTCATGAGGTAAGAACTGTAGGGCAGTAAGCTCAAAGGATTCTCGGAACAATGGAGAGCAGTTCAGGGCATCTTGTAATATCAAGATCCATAGTATTGAATGTAAGAATGGCATGTGTATATAATTATCCATAAGGATATAACAATGGTAGGGGGTTCGTAAGGGCGGTGGGCATAAGTGTCTCAGAAGAACATCGTAGAGTATCTTCGAATTCTTCTGGCACTACGCAATCATCTGGAGTGAGGGCTCTCCGGGAGGAAGTAGTTACGAGAACCTAGAGTCAGCGTTAGTAAAATCATTGAACCCGAATAGAGGAGAGGTCAGAGTCCCAGAGTATAGGTCGAGAAATAAAAGATCCTACTACCACCCAATGGCGACGTGTGCCGGTAAGACACACAACCATGTTAGTAAAAGTTTTTGCAACGTCTAGACTCGACTTCGGCCAAGGAGTTGGGAAGGGGGATTCCTACAGGCAGTCGGCTCTGATACCAACTTGTGACGCCCCCGATTCAATCGTACACTAATCATACACGCAAACGTGTACGATCAAGATCAGGAACTCACGGGAAGATATCACAACACAACTCCAAAATAAAATAAGTCATACAAGCATCATAATACAATCCAGGGGCCTCAAGGGATCGAATACAAGTGCTCGATCATAGACGAGTCAGTGGAAGCAACAATATCTGAGTACATACATAAGTTAAACAAGTTCCCATAAGATGGCTAGCACAAAATGGGATACAGATCGAAAGAGGCGCAGGCCTCCTGCCTGGGATCCTCCTAAACTACTCCTGGTCATCGTCAACAACCTGCATGTAGTAGTAGGCACCTCCAGTGTAGTAGGAGTCATCGTCGACGGTGGCGTCTGGCTCCAGGGCTCCATCATCTGGTTGCGACAACCAGGTAGAAGGGAAAAGGGGAAAAGAGGGAGAAAAGCAACCGTGAGTACTCATCCAAAGTACTCGCAAGCAAGGAGCTACACTACATATGCATGGGTATATGTGTAAGGAGGCAATATGAGTGGACTGAACTGCAGAATGCCAGAATAAGAGGGGGATAGCTAGTCCTATCGAAGACTACGCTTCTGGCAGCCTCCATCTTGCAGCATGTAGAAGAGAGTAGATTGAAGTCCTCCAAGTAGCATCGCATAGCATAATCCTATCCGGTCATCCTCCCCTCGTCGCCCTGTTAGAGAGCGATCACCGGGTTGTATCTAGCACTTGAAAGGGTGTGTTTTATTAAGTATCCGGTTCTAGTTGTCATAAGGTCAAGGTACAACTCCAAGTCATCCTGTTACCGAAGATCACGGCTATTCGAATAGATTAACTTCCCTGCAGGGTTGCACCACATAACCCAACACGCTCGATCCCATTTGGCCGAACACACTTTCCTGGGTCATGCCCGGCCTCGGAAGATCAACACGTCACAGCCCCACCTAGGCCTAACAGAGAGGTCAGCACGCCGGTCTAACTCCTATGGCGTAGGGGTCTAGGCCCATCGCCCATTGCACACCTGCACGTTGCGAGTGCGGCCAGAAGAAGACCTAGCAACCTCCATTACAAAGGAAGTCACGTTACGCGGTCCAATCAGGCGCGCGCCGCTCAGTCGCTGACGTCTAGAAGGCTTCGGCTGATACCACGACGTCAAGTGCCCATATCTTTCCCACGTAGTTGGTTAGAGCGTATAGGCCAGTAGCCAGACTCAGATCAAATACCAAGATCTCGTTAAGTGTGTTAACTATCCGCGGACGCTGAACAGGGGCAGGCCCACATGTCTCCTAGGTGGTCTCAACCTACCCTGTCGCTCCGCCACAAAGTAACAGTCGGGGGCCGTCGGGAACCCAGGCCCCGCTCTACCGGGATGGAGCCACCTATCCTTTCAGCCCCCTCATCAGAATCACTTGCGGGTACTCATCGAGCTGACCCGACTTTAGTCACCACCTGTATAGTATGTATATATATGTATAGTATATACCCATGATCACCTCCCGAGTGATCACGGCCCAATAGATAGCAAGGCAGACTAACAAGAATGTAGGGCCACAGATGATAAACTAGCATCCTATACTAAGTATTTAGGATTGCAGGTAAGGTATCAACAGATGTAGCAACAATGTCAGGCTATGCATCAGAATGGGATTAACGGAAAGCAGTAACATGCTACACTACTCTAATGCAAGCAGTATAGAGGAGAATAGGCGATATCTGGTGATCAAGGGGGGGGGGGCTTGCCTGGTTGCTCTGGCAAGAGAGAGGGGTCGTCAACTCCGTAGTCGTACTGGGTAGCAGCGGCATCGGTCTCGGTGTCTAGCGGAAGAAGAGGGGGAAGAAACAATGAATACAATGCAAACAGATGCATGACGATGCATGAAAAAGCAAAACATGATGCTAGGCGTGTCCTAACGCCGTATGAGGTGATGCCGGTGAAGGGGGGAAACATCCGGGAAAGTATCCCCGGTGTTCCGTGCTTCCGGGCAGAGGAGCCGGAGGGGGAAAGTTGCGAGTTCGATAGGTTAGGGATGTGTGGCGAACGAATGGGCTGCGATTCTAGATTTGTCTCGTCGTTCTAAGCAACTCTCATGTTGAAAATAATTTAATCCGAGTTACAGTTTAAAGGATATGATTTTCTAAAGATTTTATTAATTTCTGGAATTTAATTAATTATTTAATTTAATTCGAAAATGGATTTATGACATCAGCATGATGTCATGCTGATGTCAACAGTCAACAGAGTTGACTGGTCAACCTGACAGATGGGGCCATTGACTGGGTCAACAGCACTGTCAGCAGGCCCAGTCAGCAGTCAACAGTCCTGTTGACTTAGTCAAACCTACGCGTGGGTCCCACTTGTCATAGTCACAGTTTAACTAAACCTAATTAACTAGTTAATTAATCATTAGGTTATCTAATCAAAGTTAATAAGGTTAATTAACAGATCTAATTAAGTTAATTAATTAATTAATTAATTAATATTTTTCTAATTCTTCCTTTTTTCAAATGTTCTAGGGGTGGGGCCCTATTGTCAATGGCCCAGGGGCCTTAACGGGCACTAGGCATCGGGCACCCGGGCACGGTTCCGGGCGCTGAGCGTGCAGGCCCAAGGCCACCAGGGGGCGCCGGCCTCAACGGCGGCCGGAGCAGTATGGTGAAACGGCGGCGAGGACCGGCGGTGGAGGCAGCGGCGGTGGCTGGAGACGGCGCAACAGCGGCTGCAACCCTGCTGGAGCCGCGACAGTGGCCGCGGGGTGGCTTGGCCGGAGCAACAGGGGGGCGGCACCGAACGGCTGCGAGCGCGACCAGCCAAGGTAGGAGGAGCACACGGCAGGAGCAAAGAGCTCCGTCGCGGCCAAGGACAAGCATGGACAGAGAGCGGTGGGGTGAGGCGGAGCGCGGGCAAGGTATGGCGTGGCGCGCGGCCAGTGCAGCCGAGGCACGCGAGTGGTGCAAGATGGAGAGGAGCACGGGGAGAGAGCGGGGCCGCGGCAAGCTTAGCGACGCACGAGGGCGGAGGCAAAGGGGAAGGAGGGAGGTGCGGTGCTCACTGCGGGGAGTAGGGTCCGGGGCAGTGGGGGTCGAGGAGGAGTCGGGGACGACGGGCGGCGACGGAGTCGTGGCGGCGTGGTTCCGGCGAGCGGCAACGACGGTCCATGATGGCACCAGCGACGGGGTCGGGGAGGCGACGAGCAACGGCGTCGGCGGGCAACGGCATGCGGCGTCGGGCAGCACCGGGTGGCGGGTCGCGGCCGTTGGGGCGGCGTCAGGGGCAGCGGCCTCGGGCGCTAGGGGGTTTGATCCCCCCCCAGATCGGATCGGGAGAGTGGGAGAGGAGCGACCGAGAGAGAGGGGGTCGTGGGCAGCGAGTGGGGTGGATAGGGGTTAGGGTTCGGTCGTAGTGGGTGGTTAAGGGAGTGGGGCTGGGCCGGTTAGGGCCAGATGGGCTGGCCGGCTGGGTCGTCTGGCCCAGTTGGCCAGGGGGTTCTCTTCTTTTATCTTTTGTTTTCTGTTTTGTATTTTCCTTTTCTTTTATTTAATTCTCTTTTCTATTTTAATTCATTTTATGTATTTAGGTTTTTTTATAAAAGCATGGTTCCCTGACCATAAATACCTTAGCATTTATTTGCACACTTCGAACATTTTAATTTAATATTTTAAAAACTTTTGTTGTTTGCCTCTAATTCAAATTTGAATTCGAATAGTTTTGAACTAACGCGAGGTTTGTCAATAGTAACTGGGGTGACGTGGCATCATTGCGAGGGGGGTTACTGTAGCTCAATTACCCGGGCATCACAATATTCTTCCACTCTTTTTTTACGTGAGCTCTGTTCATCCTTTTGCCAACACGCGAGACATCTAGCACCAAGGTGCACGTGTCATGCAAGGATCGTTCCATCTATATGAAGAACACGTGGGACTGGAACTACGAGATGGACATGTACCCAGGAGTGGACGTATGAACCTGAGTAATGTAGCGCAGTAAGTGAAGTAGAAAGGCACAAATGGTATGAACATGCGTGGCATATAGGCATTTGTCTCTTACTACGTACCACTAAATGTTGTACGTGCAATGCACGGTGATGTTATGGAGTACGTGCCTAAGTACTCTACTACTACTATATTAATTGGAGGCACATGTTAGCTTTTATATTTGTTTACGTGTATGCCCCGGGACCTTCCAACTAGACGTGTCTTTCTTTCCGGGTCGCACTTTGTATCGTTCATACCACCAGTACTACTACGTGTGGTCTCCGACCTAGAAGTGGAAGAAGTGGAAACGCTCTACCATGCTGTTTTTTTTTGCGCTGGGCTCTAGCACGCTGTTCATGTCCCACTCCTTTCGCTGACGTGTGGGACATCCAGCACGTGATGTGTTTGGCACTCTTCGTCATAAGAGTTGAAACGCTAGCATTGATCAGAAATAAAAAATAAATATAAATTAGCAGTGATACTATACCACACGGTTTCCTTTCTCCTCGATATCGGAAAGAATACTTCTGTTCGCCAACATGTGGGACGTCGAGCATCCTGGTCCACTTGCCATGCACGCAGAACTCCAAGGGAGATTCACCCTGGTCGTCGCGCCACAAAAATAATGACTAATGAGCCATCAAATCATAGGCCCAACCTTTCCCACTGTGAAGTTTCTCGGACGATGGAACCATCATGACTTCATTGAATTCCGCTTCTTGAAGAAAACTACTGTACAAGCAGTACTGCTAGCTACAGTAGTTACTCCAACAGAGGCCTCCTTTCGTTCATAGGATAGGAATTTTATAGGAATATGAAAATCATAGGAAGTGAAATGCCATGCATCTCAATTACTATAGAGAAAGAGATGCCATTTGATGCATAGGATAGGAATTTTTCCATTGAGTCTAGGCTAATTGTAACGCCCACGATTTGGCTATATCTCCCACGTGTCGAGGCATGACTTAGAGGCTAACCGCATTGTGGATTTGTCGCAAGAAGGGTCATTGATACGTCCATTTTGCATCATGCTTTTATATCAATATTTATTGCATTATGGGCTGTTATTACACATTATATCTCAATACTTATGGCTATTCTCTCTTATTTTACAAGGTTTACCATGAAGAGGGGGAATGCCGGCAGCTGGAATTTTGACTGGAAAAGGAGAAAACGTTGGAAACCTATTCTGCACAGCTCCAAAAGTCCTGAAATTCCACGAAACAACTTTTTTGAATTAATAAGAATTTCTGAGCGAAAGAAATACGCCAGGGGCCCCACACCCTGTCCAGGAGACAGGGGGGCGCCCTCCCTATAGGGCGCGCCCCTATCTCCTGGGCCCCCTGGTGGGCCTCCGGCGTCCATCTTCTGCTATATCATCACTTTTACCCTGGAAAAAATTGGGGGAGAGCTTACGGGACAAAACTCCGCCGCCACGAGGCGAAACCTTGGCGGAATCAATCCAGGGCTCCGGCGGAGCTGTTCTACCGGGGACACTTCCCTCCGGGACGGGGAAATCACCACCAACGTCATCACCAATGATCCTCTCATCGGGAGGGGGTCAATCTCCATCAACATCTTCCCAGCACCATCTCCTCTCAAAACCCTAGTTCATCTCTTGTATCCAATCTTGTATCAAAACCACAAATTGGTACCTGTGGGTTGCTAGTAGTGTTGATTACTCCTTGTAGTTGATGCTAATTGGTTTACTTGGTGGAAGATCATATGTTCAGATACTTTATGCATATTATTACTCCTCTGATTATGAACATGAATATGCTTTGTGAGTAGTTACGTTTGTTCCTGAGGACATGGGTGAAGTCTTGCTATTAGTAGTCATGTGAATTTGGTATTCGTTCGATATTTTGATGAGATGTATGTTGTCTTTTCCTCTAGTGGTGTTATGTGAACGTCGACTACATGACAATTCACCGTTATTTGGGCCTAGAGGAAGGCATGGGGAAGTAATAAGTAGATGATGGGTTCCTAGAGTGACAGAAGCTAAAACCCTAGTTTATGCGTTGCTTCGTTAGGGGCTGATATGGATCCATATGTTTAATGCGGTGGTTAGGTTTACCTTAATACTCCTTTTTGTAGTTGCGGACGCTTGCAATAGGGGTTAATCATAAGTGGGATGCTTTTCCATGTAAGGGCAGTACCCAAGCACCGGTCCACCCACATATCAAATTATCAAAGTACCGAACGCGAATCATATGAACGTGATGAAAACTAGCTTGACGATAATTCCCAATGTGTCCTCGGCAGCTCCTTTATCATTATTAGAAATTGTCCAGGCTTATCCTTTGCTACATAAAGGATTGGGCCACCTTGCTGCACTTTATTTACTTTATTTACCTGTTACTCGTTACTATTTATCTTATCACAAAACTATCTATCACCTACAATTTCAGTGCTTGCAGAGAAAACCTTAATGAAAACCGCTTATCATTTCCTTCTGCTCCTCGTTGGGTTCGACACTCTTACTTATATAAAGGACTACAATTGATCCCCTACACTCGTGGGTCATCAAGACTCTTTTCTGGCACCGTTCCCGGGGAGTGTAGCGCTTTTGGTGAGTGGAACTTGGTAAGGAAACATTTATATAGTGTGCTGAAATTTTCTGTTACTTGTCCCTATGGAAACTAATCCTTTGAGGGGCTTGTTTGGGGTATCTTCACCCCAACCAGAAGAGCATAGAGTTGCTCCTCAACCTACTGAACTTTATGAAAATATTTACTTCGAGATTCCTTCGGGTATGATAGAAAAACTGCTAGCTAATCCATTTGTAGGAGACGGAACATTGCATCCCGATTTACACCTTATCTTTGTGGATGAAGTTTGTGGATTATTTAAGCTTGCAGGTATTCCCGATGATGTTGTCAAAAGGAAGGTCTTCCCTTTATCTTTGAAGGGAGATGCATTGACATGGTATAGGCTATGTGATGATACGGGATCTTGGAATTATAAGTGATTGAAGTTGGAATTTCACCAGAAGTTCTATCCTATGCATCTTGTTCATCGTGATTGTAATTACATATATAATTTTTGGCCACGCGAAGGAGAAAGCATCGCTCAAGCTTGGGGGAGGCTTAAGTCAATGTTATATTCATGCCCCAATCATGAGCTCTCTCGGGAAATGATTATTCAGAACTTTTATGCTCGACTTTCTCTTGATAATCGCAACCTGCTCGATACTTCCTGTGCTGGTTCTTATATGCTGAAGACTATTGATTTCAAATGGGACTTGTTGGAAAGAATTAAACGAAACTTTGAAGATTGGGGTTCCGACGATGGTAAGGAGTCAGGTATGACACCTTTTGATTGTGTTAAATCTTTTATGGATACCAATGCTTTCCGTGGATTTAGCTCTAAATATGGACTTGACTCTGAGATAGTAGCTACTTTCTGTGAATCTTTTGCTATTCACGTTGATCTCCCTAAAGAGAAGTGGTTTAAATATAATCCTCCTATTGAAGTGAAAGTAGTTTCACCTATTACAGTCGAAGAAAAGACTATTGCCTATAGTGATCCTATTGTTCCTACTGCTTATGTTGAAAAACCTCCTTTTCTTGTTAGGATAAAGGATCATGCTAAAGCTTCGACTGTAGTTCGTAAGAGTAATACTAGGACTTATACACCTCCTGAGCAAATTAATGTTGAACCTAGTATTGCTATGGTTAAAGATCTCTTGGATGAGGACTTAGATGGGCATGTTATTTCTTTCTTGGTTGAGACTACTAATATTGCTAGACCCGATACTAAGACACGTAGACCTGTCGTAGGCATGCCTGTTATTTCTGTTAAAATAGGAGATCATTGTTATCATGGCTTATGTGATATGGGTGCTAGTGCTAATGCAATACCTTATGATCTATATAAAGAAATTATGCACGACATTGCACCCGTTGAATTAGAAGACATTGATGTTACTATTAAGCTTGCTAATAGGGATACCATTAAACCTATTGGGATTGTTAGAGATGTTGAAGTTTTGTGTGGGAAGGATAAATACCCTGCTGATTTTCTTGTTCTTGGTTCCCCACTAGATGATTTTTGTCCCATTATTTTTGGTAGACCCTTATTGAATAAAGCTAGTGCTAAGATTAATTGTGAAAAGAATATTGTCACCGTTGGCATAGATGGTATGTCTCATGAGTTTAATTTTGCTAAGTTTAGTAGACAACCTCGTGCTAGGGAACCACCTAGTAAGGATGAAATTATTGGTCTTGCTTCCATTGTTGTTCCTCCAACTGATCCGTTAGAACAATATTTGCTAGACCATGAAAACGATATGTTTATGAAGGAAAGGGAGGAAATAGATGAAGTGTTCCTTAAACAGGAACCTATGCTGAAACATAACCTTCCCGTTGAAATTCTTGGGGATCCCCCTCCACCCAAGGGTGATCCCGTGTTTGAACTCAAACCATTACCTGATAATCTTAAGTATGCTTATCTTGATGAAAAAGAAATATATCCTGTTATTATTAGTGCTAACCTTTCAGAGAAAGAAGAAGAAAGATTATTGAAAACTCTAAAGAAGCACCGAGCCGTTATTGGATATACTCTAGATGATCTTAAGGGCGTTAGTCCCACATTATGCCAACACAAAATTACATTGGAGGACGATGCCAAACCAATTAGAGATCCTCAAAGGCGATTAAATCCCAAGATGAAGGAAGTGGTAAGAAAGGAGATACTACAGCTCCTTGAGGTAGGTATTATTTATCCCGTTGCTGATAGTGAATGGGTAAGCCCTGTTCATTGTGTTCCTAAAAAGGGAGGTATTACCGTTGTTCCTAATGATAAAGATGAATTGACCCCGCAAAGAATTATTACAGGTTATAGGATGGTAATTGATTTCCGTAAGTTAAATAAAGCTACTAAGAAAGATCATTACCCCTTACCTTTTATTGATCAAATGCTAGAAAGACTATCCAAACACACACATTTCTGCTTTCTAGATGGTTATTCAGGTTTCTCTCAGATACCTGTATCAGCGAAGGATCAATCTAAAACTACTTTTACTTGCCCTTTTGGTACTTTTTCTTATAGACGTATGCCTTTTGGTTTATGTAATTTACCTACTACCTTTCAAAGATGCATGATGGCTATATTCTCTGATTTTGTGAAAGATTTGTGAGGTATTCATGGATGATTTTTCCGTTTATGGATCCTCTTTTGATGATTGTTTGAGCAACCTTGATCGAGTTTTGCAGAGATGCGAAGACACTAGTCTCGTCCTGAATTGGGAAAAGTGTCACTTTATGGTTAATGAAGGCATTGTCTTGGGGCACAAGATCTCCGAGAGAGGTATTGAAGTTGATAAAGCCAAAGTTGATGCTATGGAAAATATGCCATGCCCCATGGACATAAAAGGTATAAGAAGTTTCCTTGGTCATGCCGGTTTTATAGGAGGTTCATTAAGGACTTTTCTAAAATCTCTAGGCCTCTGACTAATTTATTGCAAAAAGATATTCCTTTTGTCTTTGATGATGATTGTGTAGAAGCATTTGAAACACTTAAGAAAGCTTTGATCACTGCACCTATTGTTCAGCCACCTGATTGGAATTTACCTTTTGAAATTATGTGCGATGCTAGTGATTATGCTGTAGGTGTTGTTCTAGGGCAAATAGTCGATAAGAAATTGAATGTTATCCAGTATGCTAGTAAGACTCTTGATACTGCCCAGAGAAATTATGCTATTACTGAAAAAGAGTTCTTAGCAGTTGTGTTTGCATGTGATAAGTTTAGACCTTATATTGTTGATTCCAAAGTTACTATTCACACTGATCATGCTGCTATTAAATATCTTATGGAAAAGAAAGATGCTAAGCCTAGACTCATTAGATGGGTTCTCTTGCTCCAAGAATTTGACTTGCATATTATTGATAGAAAGGGAGCTGAGAACCCCGTTGCGGATAACTTGTATAGGTTAGAAAATATTCTTGATGACCCACTTCCTATTAATGATAGCTTTCTTGATGAACAATTAGTGGTCGTCAATGCTTCTCGTACTGCTCCTTGGTATGCTGATTATGCTAATTACATTGTTGCTAAATAAACCGCCTAGTTTCACATACCAGCAAAAGAAAAAGTTCTTTTATGATTTAATACATTACTTCTGGGATGATCCACAAATTTATAAAGAAGGAGTAGATTGTGTTATTAGACGTTGTGTGCCAGAGCATGAACAGGAACAAATTCTGCGTAAGTGTCATTCTGAATCTTATGGAGGACACCACGCTGGAGATAGAACTGCACACAAGGTACTACAATCTGGTTTTTATTGTCTTACTCTCTTCAAGGATGCTCGTAAGTTTGTCTTATCTTGTGATGAATGTCAAAGAATAGGTAACATTAGTAGACGTCAAGAAATGCCAATGAATTATTCTCTTGTTATTGAACCGTTTGATGTTTGGGGCTTGATTATATGGGACCTTTTCCTGCCTCTAATGGTTGTACACATATTTTAGTTGTTGTTGATTACGTTAGTAAGTGGGTAGAAGCTATTCCAACTAGTAGTGTTGATCATAACACTTCTATTAAAATGCTTAAAGAACTTATTTTTCCGAGGTTTGGAGTCCCTAGATATCTTATGACTGATGGTGGTTCACATTTTATTCATGGTGCTTTCCGTAAGATGCTTGCTAAGTATGATGTCAATCATAGAATCGCATCTCCTTATCATCCGCTGTCTAGTGGTCAAGTAGAGTTGAGCAATAGAGAGCTCAAATTAATTTTGCAAAAGACTGTGAATAGATCTAGAAAGAATTGGTCCAAAAAACTTGATGATGCATTATGGGCCTATAGAACTGCATACAAAAATCCTATGGGTATGTCTCCATATAAGATGGTTTATGGAAAAGCGTGTCATTTACCTCTTGAACTTGAACATAAGGCATATTGGGCTATTAAAGAGATCAACTATGACTTCAAACTTGCCGGTGAGAAGAGGCTGTTTGATATTAGCTCACTTGATGAATGGAGAACCCAAGCATATGAGAATGCCAAGCTATTTAAAGAAAAAGTCAAACGCTGGCATGATAAGAGGATACAAAAGCGTGAGTTTAACGTAGGAGATTATGTATTATTATTCAAGTCTCATTTAAGATTTTTTGCAGGAAAACTTCTCTCAAAATGGGAAGGTCCCTACATTATCGAGGAGGTCTATCGTTCTGGTCCATAAAAATCAACAACTTCAAAGGCACAAATCCGAGGGTGGTAAACGGTCAAAGAATTAAACATTATATTTCAGGTAACCCTATCAATGTTGAAACTAATATTATTGAAACCGTAACCCTTGAGGAATACATAAGGGACACTTTCCAGAATGTTCCAGACTCCGAAAAGGTATATGTATGTGGTACGGTAAGTAAACCGACTCCAAAACAACTCAAATGGCAATTTTTATCAGTTTAGGAATATTTAAGAATTTTAGGAAGAAAGAAGTAGTCCGAAAGGGACACGAGGCTCCCACGAGAGAAGAGGGCGCCCCCCCCTGCAGGGCGCGCCCCCTGTCTCATGGGCACCTCGTGTGCCTCCCGGACTCCGTTTTCTTGCATGTTACGTATTTTGCTCAGTAAAAATTCATTATATATACTCCTGAAGGTTTCGACCACCTTATCATGCAAATATCCTCTGTTTTCGTTTCGAGCTGTTTTCGTTGTAGATCTAGAGCACCATGACTTCACCCTCCTCCAACAACGAAGACAATGATGCTTCACTATTGAAGACAGAGCTGAAAAGAGAATAACTAGAAGAGATCAACAAGGATGAAGGGATCAAGAAGGCCATGGAGGTCCAAGCTCTGGCGGTGAAAGAAGAAGACATCCCTCAACCTTTACCTAACCTCTTTACTCCAATAGAGATTGAAGCTTTCAAGATGATTGAGTTAGCTCGCATACAGAACAAGTATCTCACACAGGAGAATATTTTGTTGAAGGATCATATTGCTGGGCTCAAGGGCATTATCCGCAAGTTGGAGGAGCTTTTACGCTCGATGTGCGATTATCCACCGTCATCATCACCACCTCCATCACCTCCGAGGAAATAATCACATGGGTATGGGCACTCCCCTTGGCAACTTCCAAGCTTGGGGGAGGTGCCCCGGTATCGTATCACCATCACACTCCTATCTTTACCGTTTTATTTAGTTTGATCCTTTTAGTAGTATCTTGATCTAGTAGATTGAAGTTTCGATATCAAGTAGTTTTGAGTTTTGCTTTGTGATCTCTTTTTGTAATCGAGTCCGTGAGCTATCTATAATAAAGATTAGTGTTGAGTCAAGGGCTTTGCTTTGTTGCTATGATCTTGAGAAAGTAGAAAGAATAAAAGAGTTCATGTTGATCTTATGCATAGTGATAACTTCACACATAGAATGTATGAGGCATAAAAATTGTTGAGAGTTGATAAACTTAGCCTTGGTCATCGTTGCAATTAATAGGAAGTGATAAGGAAAGAGGGGTTCACATATAAATATATTATCTTGGACACCTTTTATAATTGGGAGCACACATTAAGTATGACATGCTAAAAGAGTTTACGTTGGACAAGGAAGACAACGTAATGGTTTATGTTTTCCGACATCTCAGTTAAAGTATACTGTCATTAACCTTCCAAACATGTTGAGCTTGCCTTTCCCCCTCATGCTAGCCAAATTCCTTGCACCAAGTAGAGATACTACTTGTGCTTCCAAATATCCTTAAACTCAGTTTTGCCATGAGAGTCCACCATACCTACCTATGGATTGAGTAAGATACTTCAAGTAAGTTGTCATCGGTGCAAGCAATAAAAATTGCTCCCTAAATTTGTATGACTTATTAGTGCAGAGAAAATAAGCTTTGTATGAACTTGTTGTGGAAGTAATAAAAGCAACGGACTGCATAATAAAGGTCCACATACAAGGGGCAATATAAAGTGACGTTCTTTTGCATTAAGATTTTGTGCATCAACTCTAAACACGCATGACAACCTCTGCTTCCCTCTGCGAAGGGACTATCTTTTACTTTATGTTTTTACTTTATGCTTGCGTCAAGGTGATCCTCACCTTTCCCTTTTTCATTTTATCCTTTGGCAAGCTCCTCGTGTTTGAAAGATCATGACATATATATATCTAATTGGATGTAAGTTAGCATGGGCTATTATTGTTGACATCACCTAAAGGTGAATACGTTGGGAGGCAACACAATAAGCCCCTATCTTTCTCAGTGCTCGGCTGAAACTCCATAACCACAAGTATTGCGTGAGTGTTAGCAATTATAGAAGACTACATGATAGTTGAGTATGTGAATTTGCTGAAAAGCTCCATTGTTGAGTCTTTATGATGTTATGATAAATTGCAATTGCTTCAACGAGTGAGATTATAGTTTGTTAGTTCCCAATGAAGTTTTTGAACCATACTTGACATTGTGAATTGATTGTTACTTGAGCATAAGAATTCATATGATAAAATCTATATCTGTTGCTGTTATTAGAATGATCATGGTGCCCTCATGTCCGTATTTTATTTTTATTGACACCTCTATCTCTAAACATGTGGACATATTTTTCGATTTTGGCTTCCGCTTGAGGACAAGCGAGGTCTAAGGTTGGGGGAGTTGATACGTCCATTTTGCATCATGCTTTTATATCAATATTTATTGCATTATGGGATGTTATTACACATTATATCTCAATACTTATGGCTATTCTCTCTTATTTTACAAGGTTTACCATGAAGAGGGGGAATGCTGGCAGTTGGAATTCTGGCTGGAAAAGGAGCAAACGTTGGAAACCTATTCTGCACAGCTCCAAAAGTCCTGAAACTCAACAAAACAACTTTTTGGAATTAATAAGAATTTCTGAGCGAAAGAAATACGCCAGGGGGCCCACACCCTGTCCAGGAGATAGGGGGCACCCCCCCCTATAGGGCGCGCCCCCTATTTCCTGGGCCCCCTGGTGGGCCTCCGGCATCTTCTACTATATCATCACTTTTACCCTGGAAAAAATCGGGGGCAAGCTTACGGGACGAAACTCTTCCGCCATGAGGCGGAACCTTGGCGGAATCAATCTAGGGCTCCGGCAAAGCTGTTCTGCTGGGGACACTTCCCTCCGGGAGGTTGCTACGTCTTGAGCTAGCGTTGGTTTTCCTCGAAGAGGAGAGGGTGATGCAGCAAAGTGCAGCGTAAGTATTTCCCTCAGTTTTGAGAACCACGGTATCAATCCAGTAGGAGGATCCTCAAAAGTCCCACGCACCTACACAAACAAACTGAGAACTCGCAACCAACACAATAAAGGGGTTGTCAATCCCTTCACGGCCACTTGCAAAAGTGAGATCTAATAAAGATAGTATGATAAGATAAATATATTTTTGGTATTTTATAATATAGATGCAAAAAGTAAAGATGCAAATAAAAGTAGATTGAAAGCAAATATGATAAGAGATAGACCCGGGGGCCATAGGTTTCACTAGAGTCTTCTCTCAAGATAGCATAAGTATTACGGTGGGTGAACAAATTACTGTCGAGCAATTGATAGAAAAGCGCATAGTTATAAGATTATCTAGGCATGATCATGTATATAGGCATCACGTCCATAACAAGTAGACCGACTCCTGCCTGCATCTACTACTATTAGTCCACACATCGACGGACTCCTGCCTGCATCTAGAGTATTAAGTTCATAAGAACAGAGTAACGCATTAAGAAAGATGACATGATGTAGAGGGATAAACACATGCAATATGATATAAACCCCATCTTGTTATCCTCGATGGCAACAATACAATACGTGCCTTGCAACCCTTTCTGTCAGTGGGTAAGAACACCGCAAGATTGAACCCAAAGCTAAGCACTTCTCCCATGGCAAGAAACACCAATCTAGTAGGCCAAACCAAACTGATAATTCAAAGAGACTTGCAAAGATAACTCAATCATACATAAAAGAATTCAGAGAAGATTCAAATATTATTCATAGATAAACTTGATCATAAACCCACAATTCATCGGATCTCGACAAACACACCGCAAAAAGAGTTATCATTGAATAGATCTCCACAAGAGAGGGGGAGAACATTGTATTGAGATCCGAAAAGAGAGAAGAAGCCATCTAGCTAATAACTATGGACCCGTAGGTCTGTGGTAAACTACTCACAACTCATCGGAGGGGCAAGGATGTTGATGTATAGGCCCTCCATGGTTGATTCCCCCTCCGGCAAAGTGCCAGCGAAGGCTCCAAGATGGGATCTCGCGGATACAGAAGGTTACGGAAGTGGAAATTGTGTTTCGTGGTGCTCCTGGCTGTTTTCGGGGTACATAGGTATATATAGGAGGAAGAAGTACGTCGATGGCCGCCCGAGGGGCCCACAAGATAGGGGGCGCGCCCTACAGGGGGGGCGGCCTCCTATCTCGTGGGGCCCTCGGAGGCTTCTTGACTTGCACTCCAAGCTCTCCGGATCATGTTCGTTCCAAAAATCACGCTCCCGAAGGTTTCATTCCGTTTGGACTCCGTTTGATATTCCTTTTCTTCAAAATACTGAAATAGGCAAAAAAACAGCAATATGGGCTGGGCCTCTGGTTAGTTGGTTAGTCCCAAAAATTATATAAATGTGTAAAATAAAGCCCATAAACATCCAAAAGGGGTAATATAATAGCATGGAACAATCAAAAAATTATAGATACGTTGGAGACGTATCAAGCATCCCCAAGCTTAATTCCTGCTCGTCCTCGAGTAGGTAAATGATAAAAAAGAAATTTTTGATGTGGAATGCTACCTAGCATAATTCATAATGTAATTTTCTTTATTGTGGCATGAATGTTCAGATCCAAATGAATACAAAATAAAAGTTCATATTGACATAAGAAATAGTAATACTTCAAGCATACTAATCAAAGTAATCATGTCTTCTCAAAATAACATGGCTAAAGAAAGTTATCCCTACAAAATCATATAGTCTGGCTATGCTCTATCTTCATCACACAAAGTATTTAATCATGCACAACCCCGATGACAAGCCAAGCAATTGTTTCATACTTTAATAATCTCAAATTTTTTCAACTTTCACGCAATACATGAGCATGAGCCATGGACATAGCACTATATGTGGAATAGAAGGGTGGTTGTGGAGAAGACAAAAGGAGAAGATAGTCTCACATCAACTAGGCGTATCAACGGGCTATGGATATGCCCATTAATAGATATCAATGTGAGTGAGTACGGATTGCCATGCAACAGATGCACTAGAGCTATAAATATATGAAAGCTCAACAAAAGAAACTAAGTGGGGTGCATCCAACTTGCTTGCGCACGAAGACCTAGGGCACTTTTGAGGAAGCCCATCATTGGAATATACAAGCCAAGTTCTATAATGAAAATTCCCACTAGTATATCAAAGTGACAACATATGAGACTCTCTATCATGAAGATCATGGTGCTATTTTGAAGCACAAGTGTGGAAAAGGAGATAGTAGCATTGTCCCTTCTCTCTTTTTCTCTCATTTTATATATTTTTTTCTTTTTTTTCTTTCCTTTCTTTTTTTCTTTGGCCTTTCTTTTTTTCTTTTTCTTTGGCCTTTCTTTTTTTTCTTTTTGTAAAGTCCGAAGTCTCATCCCGACTTGTGGGGGAATCATAGTCTTCATCGTCCTTTCCTCACTAGGACAATGCTCTAATAATGAAGATCATCACACTTTTATGGATTTACAACTCAAAGCTAGAACAAGATATGACTCTACATGAATGCCTCCGGCGGTGTGCCGGGATATGCAATGAATCAAGAGCGACATGTATGAAAATTATGAAGGTGGCCTTGCCACAAATACAATGTCAACTATATGATCATGCAAAAAGCAATATGACAAAAGTAATGCGTGGCATATGAACGGAATAGTGGAAAGTTGCATGGCAATATATCTCGGAATGGCTATGGAAATGCCATAATAGGTAGGTATGGTGGCTGTTTTGAGGAAGGTAAATGGTGGGTGTATGGTACCGGCAAAAGTTGCGCGGTACAAGAAAGGCTAGCAATGGTGGAAGAGTGAAAGAGTGCGTATAATCCATGGACTCAACATTAATCAAAAGAACTCATATACTTGTTGCAAAAATTTAGAAGTCATCAAAAACCAAAGCACTACGCGCATGCTCCTAGGGGGATAGATTGGTAGGAAAAGACCATCGCTCGTCCCCGACCGCCACTCATAAGGAAGACAATCAATAAATAAAATTGTGCTCCAACTTCATCACAAAGAGGTTCACCATACGTGCATGCTACGAGAATAAAAAACTTCAACACAAGCATTCTTTAAATTCATAATCACCCAACTAGCATGACTTTAATATCACTACCTCCATATCTCAAAACAATTATCAAGCATCAAATTGATCATAGCATCCAATTCACTTTCTATGATAGTTTTTTTATACCCAACTTGGATGCTCATCATTCTAGGACCAACTTTGTGATCATAGCAAATACCATGCTGTTCTAAAAGACTCTCAAAATAATATAAGTGAAGCATGAGAGACTAGCAATTTCTTCAAAATTAAGACACCACCGTGCTCTAAAAGATATAAGTGAAGCACTAGAGCAAAAACTATCAAGCTCAAAAGATATAAGTGAAGCACATAGAGTATTCTAGCAAATTCTAATCAAATAGGCTTATCCCAAAAGGTATGTATAGCAAGGATGATTGTGGTAAACTAAAAAGCAAAGACTAATATAACACACGACCCTCCAAGCAAAACACATATCATGTGGCGAATAAAAATATAGCTCCAAGTAAAGTTACCAATGAACGAAGACAAAAGAGGGGATGCCTTCCCGGGGCATCCCCAAGATTAGGCTTTTGGCTATCCATTAATATCTTGGTGTGCCATGGGCATACCCAAGATTAGGCTCTTGCCACTCCTTATTCCATAGTCCATAAAATCTTTACCCAAAACTTGAAAACTTCACAACACAAAACTCAACAGGAAATCTTATAAGCTCCGTTAGTGAAAAAAACAAAACCACCACATAAGGTACTGCAATGAACTCATTCTTTATTTATATTGGTGTTAAACCTACTGTATTCCAACTTCCTTATGATTTATAAACTAATTTACTAGCCATAGATGCATTGAAATAAGCAAACAACACACGAAAAACAGAATCTGTCAAAAACAGAACAGTCTGTAGCAATCTATAACTAACGCAAACTTCTGGAACTCTAAAAATCCTACCAAAATAGGAAGTCCTGGAAACTTTGTTTATTGAACAGAATCAAAAAGAATCAACGAAAAATCACGTTCCTGTGATTTAACAAAATTATATCCGTGCGTGCAAAGTTTCTATTTTTCAGCAGAATCAAATCAACTATCATCGTAGGTTATCCTATAGGTTCTACTTGGCACAAACACTAAGTAAAATATAAAAACACATCTAAACAGAATATAGATGAAAGATTTATTACTAAACAGGAGCAAAAACAAAAAACATAAGGAAAATTGGGTTGCCTCCCAACTAGCGCTATCGTTTAACGCCCCTAGCTAGGCATAAAAACAAAGATAGATCTAACGAGTGCCGTCTTTGGCACTAGGAGGGGAGGATCTCCTCTCTATAGCATTCGTTCTTCTATTTAAGGTAAGCACATGGCCATTAATTGAAGAAGTAAGATTAAGCACATTACAGAAGTTTGCCTCTAAACTAGACTTCATCTCTTTAATAATTTCATTTTGATAAAAGCACAAGAGAGTAGTCGATTCAACCTTATCATTCATAGGTTGTGCAAATATAGTTTTCATTTTTTTCATAAGTGTCTACAGCATCCCTTTCAAGGAAACTTCCTTCAGAAATAGAATCTAAAACTTGTTTAAAAGAAGCGGGCAAGCCAATATAAAAACTTTTTAAGTAATCTTCAATTTGATATTGTGGCACATAGCTAGCCCGAATCCTTAATAACCTATCCCAAGCATCTTTTAAAGACTCATCAAGTAAATAGCGAAAAATTCCAGAGTCATCCTCATCAAAATTATTCAAGCTCTCATTGGTGACTCCGGTGGGTCTTTCCATGAAATCATTGTTCATGAGCTTAGAGAGGATAGAGGGATTGTCCAAGGCACTAGAGCTCGGGAGAAAACCCTTAGTCCTTTTTGATTCGGCCATGGCAACGGGAAGGCAAACGGAAAAGAGAGGAGGAGATTGGGAAAGAGAGGGCGAATAAAACGGCAAGAGTGAAGTGGGGGAGAGGAAAACGAGAGGCAAATGGCAAATAATGTAAATGCGAGGGAGATGGGTTTGTGATGGGTACTTGGTATGTTTTGACTTGAGCGAAGACCTCCCCGGCAACGTCACCAGAAATCCTTCTTGCTACGTCTTGAGCTTGCGTTGGTTTTCCTCGAAGAGGAGAGGGTGATGCATCAAAGTGTAGCGTAAGTATTTCCCTCAGTTTTGAGAACCAAGGTATCAATCCAGTAGGAGGCTCCTCAAAAGTCCCACCCTCCTACACAAACAAACCGAGAACTCGCAACCAACACAATAAATGGGTTGTCAATCCCTTCACGGACACTTGCGAAAGTGAGATCTAATAAAGATAGTATGATAAGATAAATATATTTTTGGTATTTTATAATATAGATGCAAAAAGTAAAGATGCAAATAAAAGTAGATTGAAAGAAAATATGATAAGCGATAGACCCGGGGGCCATAGGTTTCACTAGAGGCTTCTCTCAAGATAGAATAAGTATTACGGTGGGTGAACAAATTATTGTCGAGCAATTGATAGAAAAGCACATAGTTATAAGATTATCTAGGCATGATCATGTATATAGGCATCACGTCCATAACAAGTAGACCGACTCCTGCCTGCATCTACTACTATTACTCCACACATCGACGGACTCCTGCCTGCATCTAGAGTATTAAGTTCATAAGAACAGAGTAACACATTAAGAAAGATGACATGATGTAGAGGGATAAACACATGCAATATGATATAAACCCCATCTTGCTATCCTCGATGGCAACAATACAATACGTGCCTTGCAACCCTTTTTGTCACTGGGTAAGAACACCACAAGATTGAACCCAAAGCTAAGCACTTCTCCCATGGCAAGAAAGTCCAATCTAGTAGGCCAAACCAAACTGATAATTCGAAGAGACTTGCAAAGATAACTCAATCATACATAAAATAATTCAGAGAAGATTCAAATATTATTCATAGATAAACTTGATCATAAACCCACAATTCATCGGATCTCGACAAACACACCGCAAAAAGAGTTATCATTGAATAGATCTCCACAAGAGAGGGGGAGAACATTGTATTGAGATCCAAAAAGAGAGAAGAAGCCATCTAGCTAATAACTATGGACCCGTAGGTTTGTGGTAAACTACTCACAACTCATCGGAGGGGCAAGGATGTTGATGTATAGGCCCTCCATGGTTGATTCCCCCTCCGGCAAAGTGCCAGCGAAGGCTCCAAGATGGGATCTCGCGGATACAGAAGGTTATGGAAGTGGAAATTGTGTTTCGTGGTGCTCCTGGCTGTTTTCGGGGTACGTAGGTATATATAGGAGGAAGAAGTACGTCGGTGGCCGCCCGAGGGGCCCACAAGACAGGGGGTGCGTCCTACAGGGGGGGCCTCCTATCTCGTGGGGCCCTCGGAGGCTTCTTGACTTGCACTCCAAGCTCTCCGGATCATGTTCATTCCAAAAATCATGCTCCCGAAGGTTTCATTCCGTTTGGACTCCGTTTGATATTCCTTTTCTTCAAAATACTGAAATAAGAAAAAAAACAGCAATATGGGCTGGGCCTCTGGTTAGTTGGTTAGTCCCAAAAATGATATAAATGTGTAAAATAAAGCCCATAAACATCCAAAAGGGGTAATATAATAGCATGGAACAATCAAAAAATTATAGATATGTTGGAGACGTATCAGAGGTAGAAATCATCACCGACTTCATCACCAACGATCCTCTCATCGGGAGGGAGGCAATCTCCATCAACATCTTTACCAGCACCATCTCCTCTCAAAACCCTAGTTCATCTCTTGTATCCAATCTTGTATCAAAACCACAATTTGGTACCTGTGGGTTGCTAGTAGTGTTGATTACTCCTTGTAGTTGATGCTAATTGGTTTACTTGGTGGAAGATCATATGTTCAGATCCTTTATGCATATTATTACTCCTCTGATTATGAACATGAATATGCTTTGTGAGTAGTTACATTTGTTCCTGAGGACATGGGTGAAGTCTTGCTATTAGTAGTCATGTGAATTTGGTATTCGTTCGATATTTTCATGAGATGTATGTTGTCTTTTCCTCAAGTGGTGTTATGTGAACGTCGACTACATGACACTTCACCATTATTTGGGCCTAGAGGAAGGCATGGAGAAGTAATAAGTAGATGATGGGTTGCTAGACTGACAGAAGCTTAAACCCTAGTTTATGTGTTGCTTCGTTAGGGGCTGATATGGATCCATATGTTTAATATTGTGGGTAGGTTTACCTTAATACTCCTTTTTGCAGTTGCGGACGCTTGCAATAGGGGTTAATCATAAGTGGGATGCTTGTCCAAGTAAGGGCAGTACCCAAGCACTGGTCCACCCACATATCAAATTATCAAGTACCGAACGCGAATCATATGAACGTGATGAAAACTAGCTTGACGATAATTCCCAATGTGTCCTCGGGAGCTCCTTTCTCACTATTGGAAATTGTCCAGGCTTATCCTTTGCTACATAAAGGATTGGGCCACCTTGCTGCACTTTATTTACTTTATTTACTTGTTACTCGTTACTATTTATCTTATCACAAAACTATCTATCACCTACAATTTTAGTGCTTGCAGAGAAAACCTTACCGAAAACCGCTTATCATTTCCTTCTGCTCCTCGTCGGGTTCGACACTCTTACTTATCGAAAGGAGTACGATTGATCCCCTACACTTGTGGGTCATTAGTCATCTTCACCCAATCCCGTGTAATGAACAAGAAAGGGATAAATAGAGTTGGCTTACCATCGCCACTTCACACAAGTACTTAAATAAATCATACATCAATCAGAGTACACACATAGTCTGATTACGGACAAATGAAACTAAAAATAAGATAACCCCAAATGCTAGATCCCTGATCGTCCCAACTTGGCTCAACTACTGATCATCAGGAAAATGAAACATAGTAACGACCAAGGTCCTCTTCGAACTCCCGCTTGAGTTCGGTAGCATCGCCTGCACTGGTATCATCGGCACTTGCAACTGTTTGTAGTATCTTGTGAGTCACGAGGACTTAGCAATCTCAAAACCCGCAAGATCAAGACTATTTAAGATTATGGGTAGGATGTGGTAATGAGGTGGAGTTGCAGCAATTGATAAGAAAAATATGGTGGCTAAAGGCGAGTACAAAAGTAAGGAGAGAAACTACGCAACGGTTGTCGTCTAGAAGTGATCAAGAAGTGATCCTGAAGACTACTTACATTCAAACATAACCCAAACCGTGTTCACTTCCCGGACTCCGCCGAGAAGAGACCATCATGGCTGCACACACGGTTGATGCGTTTTAATTAAGTCAAGTGTCAAGTTCTCTACAACCGGATATTAACAAATTCCCATTTGTCACATAACCGCGAGCATGGCTCTCGAAAGTTTATACCCTGCAGGGGTGTCCCAACTTATCCCATCACAAGCTCTCACGATCAGCGAAGGATATTCCTTCTCCCGGAAAGACCCGATCAGTCTCAGAATCCCGGTTACAAGGCATTTCGACAATGGTAAAACAAGACCAGCAAGACCGCCCGGATGTGACGACAAATCCCGATAGGAGATTCACATATCTCGTTCTCAGGGCACGCCGGATGAACACTACGTATAGCTAAAACCAGCCCTCAAGTATCGCCGAGGTGGCACTCCAAGTGGCTCTAGTTCGTACCAACACTTAGAGAAGCAGTGGCCCGGGGGGTTAAAATAAAGATGACCCTCGGGGCTGCAGACCCCAAGGGAGGGTTATAGTTTGTTAGGCAAATGTAAAACCAAGGTTGGGCCTTGTTGGAGGAGTTTTATTCAAATCGAACTGTCAAGGGTTTCTCATAAACCCAACTGCGTAAGGAACGCAAAATCAAGGAACATAACACCGGTATGATGGAAACTAAGGCGGCAAGAGTGAAACAAAACACCAGGCATAAGGCCGATCCTTCCACCCTTTACCAAGTATATAGATGCATTAATCTTTACCTAATAATAAAGCACGGATTGAGTCTGTCGGGTTCGCCGTCGTGCACTTTTTGCAAAAAATACCCCGTATTTTCTGATATTAAACCCGCACTCCTTTTTTAAAGTGGCTAATTTGAAAAACGTTTGGTTAATACAACCAAACCTTCGCCTCCTCCCCTTCTCTCCCATCACCCGCAGAAGCCCACCCAAGCCCTCGCTCGCTCGCCGAGATCCATGGCGTCTATGGTGGCTGGGAGAGGACGCACACGGGAGGAGGAGTTCGGCGAGCTCTTGTGGACTTGATGTCCATCGTGCAGGCCAGCAACCGCTGCCGCCGCCAGCAGCAGAAGCAGCAGGAGGCGCGGGCGGATTTCCCCTTGTGGGGCCGCCGAACGAGAAGCCCGCGGCTGATGATGATAGTAGCGAGGGCGTCGCGAGCCCGGACACCCCATTCGCCTTCCCCTAGGACGACGAGGCGGCGGTGACGGTGGACGAGGCAAAGGCCAGCGCACAAGACAAGGTGAGCCGCCGGGCCGCGAGATCTGCGCCCGCCCGTCTCTCTCAGCCAATTTTTGGCCCGCGTTGATTTTGATTTCTTGCTGCTCCTTGACGTGTTCGTCCATCCCTCTGCCTCCGCTTAGTGGCTGAGGTGGAGCTATAGGCCACCAAGGTTGCCTATGTCGTGGGATGAGGAGGAGGATGGCGAATAGGGAGCACTGAAGATTGACATCCCCAACTCCCCAATTGTGAAGAGGCACCTGGTTGTGGTGAATGGAAGAGGTCGATGAAGTAGAATTCTTCCTACAAAGGCAAGTGGCATGCACCTTTGATTGACAACCCTAGCTACAAGGGGAATCTGGAAGCCCCAATATATCCCCAACCCTGAGTACTTTGAGCTTGACAAGCCTGACTTTGATCGAAATGCTGCTATTGGAATTGAGATCTGGACAATGCATGTTGGCATCCTTTATGGTAATATTCTTTTTGCCGATGATTAGAAGGTATCCACCTCTATCCTGGAGAATACATGGAAGCCCAAGTTTGATGTTGAGAAGGAAAAAGCAGAAGGCTCAGTGGATCATCTAGCCTCCCACTTGGCAAGGTGCAGCGGCCCTCTTCTTGTTTTCTCTTTCCCAAGAGCACATCCGATTATCAGCAGGATTGAGCCGATGATCTAGATCGAGCGGGTTCAAAGGAACTTGCCAGCAATACAACTCTTTGATCTGGTATGTTGTTCATCTCGGGTGTTTTCTACCCTGGAAAATAACATGGAACATCAAAAACTGCATTTTGAAAAGGTTCCTGCAAACTTGATTTTATTGATCCTGCATTTATGAATATTTATGAATAGGACAATCGTTCGTGTTTTCTTCCAAATGTTCTAATGTATAAAACGATGCCATTATAACCAAATGAAGAAAAGGATTCAGTTATTCTAAAAATATGTCCAGCAATATATAGGTTATTGGGAAGGCTCTTTGCAAGCGCAAAGTAAATATCTAATAGTCAACTTCTTAATATAGGTTGGCAAGTACACTTGTTTATATTTCTGAAAATATATTACCATTGTAGATTCCGATGAAAAATATATTCTCTGCCAGCCATGGATTCAGGTATGTTAATATGGGCAAAGGAAAGTCAAGATATTTATCTCAGGGAAATATTATGAAATCAGTGAAGCTGTATAGTATGTACTGGACTGATTGTGACACTGCTCATATTGTTACCACATCAACTTGATTCATCTCCTTGATCTAACAATCAGAACATAAGTCAACAGAATATACCACATCAACCCTGTTCCATGAAGCAAAATTAGTTCATTAAGGATCTCTAAATTTAAGAGGGGACAGTCTCGCGTTATTTAGTAGATTTGTTTGTTCGTAGCTGATTGTCTTGTGCATTTACACCAGTGAAAGGAAGATGGATGAACAAGGGGAAATTACTAGCAGCATCACCATTGATTGCCCCCTCGTAGAATTATATGTTGGTGTGAGCTCAGTTTGATTTCGCCTGGTTTTGATGTCTCTGCTGTGTGTGTGCATGCAGGTGCTAAAGGCGTCTGATCCAACTCAAGTGGAGGCCAAGGAGGTTCGGCTCTCGGACATTGCACAATAACGCTGGATGATACCGACGTGCGGACTGTAAGTGTCATATATTCAGATTGGGGCCTTTCTTCCTGTTATTTTGTCGTCAAAGCTGAAAAAGAGTGATGCTAATTTGCTAAAGGTCGATGTGGTCATGATGCATATCATGGTTCTCTGACCTTGTATCAATTTACTCTGCACTTACATGATATATTGCTAGGAAAGAGACACTGGGCTCCATATTATCATTATCATATATGCTAGACTAGAGGTGGTGGTCACTGGTGAGGTGAAGTGGCAATTTATGCAGTAACATCCCAACTGTAAACTGACTATGATGTACTATCTATGTTTCAAGATTTCAGCAATAGTGCTTCTAACAGTTGGAGGGTTTACCTTTTATTTTTGTGTGACTGCAGAAAATAGATGAAATCACTGAACTGAACACTGCAGAGGATTTTGATAACAGACCTTCAAAAAAAGCTTTTATTTCTTAAATATCAACCAAAGACAAATTACACATCTATATGTATTCTTAGTTTTATCAATCTCAGTATCCAAACCACAAAAGTGCACAAGTTTGTTACAAAATAGGGATAAGAAACGTACTTAACAATACACGTTTTTGTTACAAAAATAGCAATCAGAATCCTAATTTGGTATGTACAAGAGCCCGAGACAAATACACGGCTTCCCCTTGCTTTATTTATCAAGATTTTGAATTCTAATTAGCTACACACGCCGTGCTGTTACAAATACAAGCACACGGCTTCCGCTGGCTTGTCTAGCTTTGTACGTCGGCTTTGCACTACAAGTCGCCTTTCTACGTTGTCTTATGATAACCCACAAGTGTAGGGGATCGCAAAAGCTTTCGAGGGTAAAGTATTCAACCCAAATTTATTGATTCGACACAAGGGGAGCCAAAGAATATTCTTGAGTATTAGCAGTTGAGTTGTCAATTCAACCACACCTGGATAACATAGTATCTGCAACAAAGTATTTAGTAGCAAAAGTGGTATGATAATAAAGGTAACGGTAGCAAAAGTAAAGATAATTGTTTTTGGGTTTTTATAGTAGTTGTAACAGTAGCAACGGAAAAGTAAATAAGCGAAGAACAGTATATGAAAAGCTCGTAGGCAATGGATCAGTGATGGATAATTATGCCGGATGTGATTCCTCGTGTAATAGCTATAACATAGGGTGACACAGAACTAGCTCCAATTCATCAATGTAATGTAGGCATGTATTCCGTAAATTGTCATACGTGCTTATGGAAAAGAACTTGCATGACATCTTTTGTCCTACCCTCCCGTGGCAGCGGGGTCCTAACGGAAACTAAGGGATATTAAGGCCTCCTTTTAATAGAGAACCAGAACAAAGCATTAGCACATAGTGAATACATGAACTCCTCAAACTACGGTCATCACTGAGAAGTATCCCGATTATTGTCACTTCGGGGTTGTCGGATCATAACACATAATAGGTGACTATAGACTTGCAAGATAGGATCAAGAACACACATATATTCATGAAAACATATAGGTTCAGATCTGAAATCATGGCACTTGGACCCTAGTGACAAGTATTAAGCATAGCAAAGTCATAGCAACATCAATCTCAGAACATAGTGGATACTAGGGATCAAACCCTAACAAAACTAACTTGATTACATGGTAAATCTCATCCAACCCATCACCGTCTAACAAGCCTATGATGGAATTACTCACGCACGGCGGTGAGCATCATGAAATTGGTGATGGAGGATGGTTGATGATGACAACGGCAACGAATCCCCCTCTCCGGAGCCCCGAACAGACTCTAGATCAGCCCTCCCGAGAGAGATTAGGGCTTGGCGGCGGCTCTGTATCGTAAAACGCGATGAAACTTTCTCTCTGATTTTTTTATCCACGAATGTGAATATATGGAGTTGGAGTTGAGGTCGGGGGAGGTCTAGGGGGCCCACGAGATAGGGGGCGCGTCCTACAGGGGGGGCCCTGTCTCGTGGATAGGCCCTGGGCCCCCTGGTATATTTCTTTCGCCCAGACATTCTTATTAATTCCAAAAAGTGCCTCTGTGGATTTTCAGGACATTCCGAGAACTTTTCTTTTCTACACATAAAACAACATCATGGCAGTTCTGCTGAAAATAGCGTCAGTCCGGGTTAGTTTCATTCAAATCATGCAAGTTAGAGTCCAAAACAAGGGCAAAAGTGTTTGGAAAAGTAGATACGTTGGAGATGTATCAACTCCCCAAAGCTTAAACCTTTGCTTGTCCTCAAGCAATTCAGTTTATAAACTGAAAGTGATAAAGAAAAACTTTTACAAACTCAGTTTGCTCTTGTTGTTGTAAGCATGAAAAGCCAGCATTCAAGTTTCAGCTAATATTATGAACTAACCATACTCACAATAACACTTAGGTCTCACAATTACTCATATCAATAGCATAATCAGCTAGCGAGCCATAATAATAAAACTCGGATGACAACACTTTCTCAAAACAATCATAACATGATATAACAGAATGGTATCTCGCTAGCCCTTTCTGAGACCGCAAAACATAAATGCAGAGCACCTTTAAAGATCAAGGACTGACTAAACATTGTAATTCATGGTAAAAGAGATCCAGTCAAGTCATACCCAATATAAACCAATAGAAATGAATGCAAATGACAGTGTCCTCTCCAGCGGGTGCTTTTAATAAGAAGGGTGATGACTCAACATAAAAGTAAATAGATAGGCCCTTCGCAGAGGGAAGCAGGGATTTGTAAAGGTACCAGAGCTCGATTTTAAAATAGAGATTGAATAACATTTTGAGCGGCATACTTTCACTATCAACGCAACAACTATGAGATGGCTGTATCTTCCATACTACATGCATTATAGGAAGTTCCCAAACAGAATGGTAAAGGTTTATACTCCCCCAACCACCAACAAACATCAATCCATGGCTTGCTCGAAACAACGAGTGCCTCCAACTAACAACAGCCCTGGGGGAGTTTTGTTTAATTATTTTGATTTGCTTTGATCTTTTTGGATAATGGTACTGGGCATCCCAGTTACCGGCCCTTTCTCGTGAATGAGGAGCAGAGTCCACTCCTCTTGAGAATAACCCACCTAGCATGGAAGATATAGGCAGCCCTAGTTGTAACATGAGCTGCTCGAGCATACAAAACAGAATTTCATTTGAAGGTTTTGAGTTTGGCACATACAAATTTACTTGGAACGACAGGTAAATACTGCAAATAGGTAGGTATGGTGGACTCATATGGAACAACTTTGGGGTTTAAGGAGTTTGGATGCATAAGCAGTGTTCCCGCTTAGTACAGGTGAAGGCTAGCAAAAGACTTGGAAGCGACCAACTGAGAGAGCGACAACAGTCATAAACATGCATTAAAATTAATTCACACCAAATACAAGCATGAGTAGGATATAATCCATCATGAACATAAATATCATGAAGGCTATGTTGATTTGATTCAACTACATGCGTGAACATGTGCCAAGTCGAGTCACTCAATTCATTCAAAGGAGGATACCATCCCATCGCATCACATCATAATCATTCTAATAGCGTGTTGGCACGCAGGGTAAACCATTATAACTCATAGCTAATCAAGCATGGCACAAGCAACTATAATCTCTAAATGTCATTGCAAATATGTTTACCCCATAATAGGCTGAATCAGAAATGATGAACTCATCATATTTACAAACACAAGAGAGGTCAAGTTCATACCAGCTTTTTTCATCTCAATAAGTCCATCATATATCGTCATTATTGCCTTTCACTTGCACGACCGAACGATGTGTATAATAATTAGAGTGCACATGCATTGGACTAAGCTGGAATCTACAAGCATTCAACTCAAGAGAGAAGACAAGTAATATGGGCTCTAAGTTAAATAAACAATCATGCATATAAGAGCCACTAAGCATTTCCAATATAGTCTTCTCGACCCCCAAAAGAAAGAAAAGAAAAGAAAACTATTTACACGAGAAAGCTCCCAACAAGTAAAAGAAGAACAAGAAATCTTTTTGGGTTTTCATTTTAATTTCTACTACAAGCATGGAAATTAAACTAACTATTTTTTTGGTTTTTTCTTAAAGTTTATCAAACACACAAGAAGAAAACTAGAAAAAGAAATTTAAACTAGCATGGATAATACAATGAAAGAGTATGAGCACCGACGACTAGTGTGTGAACATGAATGTAAAGTCGGTGAGAAATATGTACTCCCCCAAGCTTAGGCTTTTGGCCTAAGTTGGTCTAATACCAAGGACCGCCGCTACTCTCCCCGATGTACTGGGAGGTGTAATCAGGATAGCACTGGCTAGTCATCTCCGGATCCCACTGGACAGATGATGCACGATAAGGGTCCAGTTCAGGTTTCGGCTCAGGTTCAGGTTCTGGAGTAAAAGCTTGGGCTCGATGATTGTTCACCGCTTCCGGTGTGACAAGAAAATTTTCTGCAAGCAAATCAAACAACAGAGGCACAGGCAAAATAATAATCTCAATGTGCTTCTTATTAAATCTAAGTTTATACAAGAGCATCTTATCTTCATTGTCAACAATAAACTTTTGTGCTACCATGCTCTTGTAATCTAAAATGTGAGGAGGCAATTTTATCTCCTCCTTCTCATGGTGCCTAATGGGTATCTGAAAATATTTAGCAAGGCATGCAGCATAGATACCTCCAAATATGGGGCCTTTTGTATGATTCAGGGCTAGCCGTTTAGCAACGACGGCACCCATACTAAAAGTATTGTCTCCAAGCAAGGCATGTTGAAGAATGATAATATCAGGAACACTCAATTTTCCACTATTTCCATGACCAATCAAGCATCTACTAGCAAATATGGCAAAGTAGCGTAAACCAGAAAAGTGTATGCTAGAGTCTTTTGCCTCGGAGCCCTTCTTTGGCTCCTCTACAGCTATAGTATTAACAAAGCCACCCACATCTTCATGATGGGGTTCCTCTAATTCTCCCTCATAAGGTATCCTACACACGGCGCAAAAATTACGTAAACACATTTCTTTGAATTCATCATATAAATGAAATGATACTGCAGGCGGTGACTTCTTAGGATAATAATAAAAGTTTTTCACGAAATTATTGGTGAGTAAGAGATACTGATCGATCCGGTCATTGATGAAACCGGTGAGGCCTGCAGTCTCTATCAAAGCATAAAAATCTTCATGAATTCCAGCTTCTTTCAAGAAATCCTCACACGGCCATTCACACGACCGTACATCCGCTAAGCTAGGAAGATTATACTTGGCTTTTTCCTTCTCTTTGGCTTGTTTTTCCTGAGAGCTTTGGCTAGAAGAGCCCTTCAAAAACCTCCTTAACATTTTCTGAAAATTTCTGAAATTTTAGTAACTTCAAAATAAAAGTGAATAAAACTAAACAAGATTGATAGCAACTACTCCTACAAGTGCCTAGAGCCTATATCAAGCATTGGAATTGCTTGGGACCTCAAAAATTTAACATGCAAGCTCAAGAACATGGTCGCCTATGCAGCAAAAATTTGCAATGAATAAAGCACTAGAACAAAAACTAATTGGACCAATGGAGGAGTCACATACCAAGCAACAATCTCCCAAAGCAGTTTTGTGAATGGAGCTTTGCGCAAGGAGATCGAAAATCGCAGTAAAACGAGCTAGAACTCGTGCTTGAGCTGGATGGGGATTTTTTGGGTAGAAGATGAAGTGTGTGGGTGCTGGCATAAGTGGAGGGGGGCTACCAGGGGCCCACGAGACAGGGGCGTGCCCTCCACTCTCGTGGCCTGGTGCTTGCCCCTCCTGCAGTGTTTTTAGTGCCTAAAATCATCAAATAATCCAGAAAAAATCATACTAAATTTGTAGGGCATTTGGAGCACTTTTATTTTCAGACTATTTTTTAATGCACGAATAATTCAGAAAACAGACAAATACTATTTTTGCTTTATTTATTCTAAATAACAGAAAATAAAAAGTGGGTACAGAAGGTTGTGCCTGCTAGTTTCATCCATCTCATGATCATCAAAATGAATCCACTAACAAGGTTGATCAAGTCTTGTTAACAAACTAATCCCGAATAACACGTAACTGGAGAAATATCGAATAACACTAAGTTACATCAACGGGGATATGAAAATCCCCAACAATAAGAATATCATACTTTTTCTTGATAGTAGGGAGAGGAAATTCAAAACCTCCAATAATTATAGTTGGAATTTTTCCAATAGAATTGATGCTATGAACTTGAGATTGTTTCCTCGGAAAGTGTACCATATGCTCATTACCATTAACATGAAAAGTGACATTGCCTTTGTTGCAATCAATAACAGCCCCTGCAGTATTAAGAAAAGGTCTACCAAGGATAATAGACATACTATCGTCCTCGAGAATATCAAGAATAACAAAGTCCGTTAAGATAGTGACATTTGCAACTACAACAAGCACATCCTCACAAATACCGACAGGTATAGTAGTAGATTTATCAGCCATTTGCAAAGATATTTCAGTAGGTGTCAACTTATTCAATTCAAGTCTACAATATAAAGAGAGAGGCATAACACTAACACCGGCTCCAAGATCACATAAAGCAGTTCTAACATAATTTCTTTTAATGGAGCATGGTACAGTTGGTACACCCGGGTCTCCAAGTTTCTTTGGTATTCCACCCTTAAAAGTGTAATTAGCAAGCATGGTGGAAATTTCAGCTTCCGGTATCTTTCTCTTATTTGTAATGATATCCTTCATATACTTAGCATAAGGATTTACTTTCAGCATATCAGTTAAGCGCATATGTAAGAAAATAGGTCTAATCATTTCAGCAAAGCGCTCAAAATCCTCATCATCCTTTGTCTTGGATGGTTTAGGAGGAAAGGGCATGGGTTTCTGAACCCATGGTTCTCTTTCTTTACCGTGCTTTCTAGCAACAGAATCTCTCATATCATAACGTTGATTCTCTGATTGTGGGTTATCAAGATCAATAGCAGGTTCAATTTCCACATCATTGTTTTTGCTAGGTTGAGAATCAACATGAACATTATCATTAACATTATCACTCGGTTCATGTTCATCACCTGATTGTGTTTCAGCATCAGAAATAGAAATATCATTGTGATTCTCAGGTATGTCTACAGTAGGTTCACTAGAAGCATGCAAAGTCCTATCGTTTTTCTTTTTCTTCTTTTTAGAAGAAATAGGTGCCTCTAAATTATTTCTCTGAGAATCTTGCTCGATTCTCTTAGGGTGGCCTTCAGGATACAAAGGTTCCTGAGTCATTCTACCAGTTCTAGTAGCCACTCTAACAACAAAGTCATTTTTATTATTTAATTCATCAAGCAAATCATTTTGAGCTTTAAGTACTTGCTCATCTTGAGTAGCAACCATAAAAGCATATTTGCTAACGAGTTTGAGTTCATCTTTAACTCTAGCCTGATTATCGCCTACGCGTCCTATCTCGAAAGCATTATTCTTTAACTCTCTACCAACATAAGCATTAAAACTTTCTTGTCTAGCCATAAAGTCATCAAATTCATCTAAGCATGGGCTATGAAATTTAGTAGAGGGGATTTCAACTTTATCATATCTATAGAGAGAATTTACCTTTACTACTTGTGTCGGGTTATCAAGACAATATGGTTCTTCAATAGGCGGTATATTAAGACCATGTATTTCTTTAGTAGGAGGTAAATTCTTAACATCTTCATCTTTAATACCTTTTTCTTTCATTGATTTCTTTGCCTCTTGCATATCTTCAGGACTGAGAAATAAAACACCTCTCTTCTTTGGAGTGGGTTTAGGAGTAGGCTCAGGAGTTGGCTCAATTGGTTCAGGAATTACTTCAGGAATTGGCTCGGGAGTTGGCTCCAACTATTTTCATTAGTCAACATATTATTCAATAGTATTTCAGCTTCGTTGACTGTTTTCTTTCCTTGAAAACACAACCAGCACAACTATCCAAGTAGTCCTTGGAAGCATCGGTTAATCCATTATAAAAGATATCAAGTATTTCATTTTTCTTGAGAGGATGATCAGGCAAAGCATTAAGTAAGCGGAGAAGCCTCCCCCAAGCTTGTGGGAGACTCTCTTCTTTGATTTGCACAAAATTATATATTTCCCGCAAGGCAACTTGTTTCTTATGAGCAGGGAAATATTTAGCAGAGAAGTAATAAATCATATCCTGGGGACTACGCACACAACCAGGAGCAAGAGAATTATACCAAGTCTTAGCATCACCCTTTAACGAGAATGGAAATATCTTAAGGATATAAAAATAGCGAGACTTCTCATCATGAGTAAATAGGGTAGCTATATCATTCAACTTGGTAAGATGTGCCACAACAGTTTCAGATTCAAGGCCACTAAAGTAATAATCTCAGGATCGACAGAGAATTCATAATCCTTATCAGTAACACAGATAGGTCAAGTAGCAAAAGTAGGGTCAGGTTTCATTCTAGCATTAAGATACTTCTGCTTCCATTTAGCTAATAATTTCTTAAGATCATATCTATCATTGCAAGCAAAGATTTCCCTAGAAGCTTCTTCATTCATAGCATAACCCTTAGGAACAATAGGCAATACATAATCATTGGGAGAACCTTCATCATCGCTATCATCAATAATAGCATATTCAATAATATCATTCCCCTAACTCTAGCAAGTTGTTCATCAAGAAATTCACCTAATGGCAAAGTAGTATCACGCACAGAAGTAGTTTCATCATTCATAACAGAAGTGGCATCATCAACAACATGTGACATATCAGAATTCATAGCAGTAGCAAGTTTAGGTGTCGCAATCCTACTAATAATGGAAGGAGAATCTAGTGCAGAGGTAGATGGCAGTTCCTTACGTACCCTCGTAGTTGAGGGCGAAATAGTAGTTCGGTCGTCTTTCAAGTTCTTCATAGTGATCAACAGATATAAATCCCAAGTGACTCAGAGAATAGAGCTATGCTCCCCAGCAATGGCGCCAGAAATTAGTCTTTATAACCCACAAGTGTAGGGGATCGCAACACCTTTCGAGGGTAAAGTATTCAACCCAAATTTATTGATTCGACACAAGGGGAGCCAAAGAATATTCTTGAGTATTAGCAGTTGAGTTGTCAATTCAACCACACCTGGATAACTTAGTATCTGCAGCAAAGTATTTAGTAGCAAAAGTGGTATGATAATAAAGGTAACGGTAGCAAAAGTAAAGATAATTGTTTTTGGGTTTTTGTAGTAGTTGTAACAGTAGCAACGGAAAAGTAAATAAGCGAAGTGTCAGGACCCCGACTCGATGTCACATCGATCTAGCCGGTAACACCTCATATCACTTTGCGGCCTCACGCACGGTATCCCCACGGGTGTCGTCTTACCTTTTCCCGGGACCGTTTGCGCCTTTTGGCTCACGTATATGATAGTGTCGCTAGCATCCATATGATAAGGAGCCCGGGCTGACATGACTAGTCGTAAACCCAAAGTGGCACAGACTTACAGGGACAGGCATCCATGACCCAGCTTCGAACGTGTCGGTCATCAGCAAGTGGGTCCGGGCTGTAGCACTGGGCTAGGAGGACTCCGGTAAACCGGGCTGTAGCGGGCAAACAGGACTCCGGTACTCAAAGCGTGACATTTCCCCGAAGGGACAGACACAGGAACGAAGAAGGACACATGCCGGCCAGCCTAAGTGTTCCAGAGCACTAGCAAGCTACCATGGCTCAGCGGTAACACTAGGAGACATTTCCCGGTAAGAGAGGCTACTAAAGATAAACAACTAGATAGTCAGATCCCACACATACCAAGCATTTCAATCATACACACAATATGCTCGATATGTGCAAATACAACGAAGCATCACAACATGACTCTACGACACAAGTACTTTATTTAAGGCTCAGGGAGCCATACATAACATACACAAAGGTACGGGTCTCACGACCCAACATACAAGTCATACAGTCATACAAACCAGCAGCAGAAGTACATTGTCTGAGTACAGACAACTAGTAAAATAAAAGAGGCTTGGAAAGCCTAGCTATACTACGTGGTCCATCACAAGCTCAGGGTCACCACCTGGGTCTTTAGCCTACTCGTTGATGTCAACGTCTACATAGAACCCATCAGAAGGGGTTGCAGCGTCTTCTGTAAAAATGTAGATTATAGCAACATGAGTACAAAGGTACTCAGCAAGACTTACATCAGGTCCTACATACATGCATATTATCAAGAAGGGTTGGTGGAGTTATTGCAGCAAGCCAGCTTTGACTCTTGGCTAGACTATCCTACGATACTCCAACTTGAAATGGTTTTGCGCACACGAGTCCACTACTCACCACTTCAATACACTACCGAGGATCCACCTCCGTCTTCCTACGGAAGAGACATCCTCGGCACTCACACTTATCTTGAGGCTTTTAGAAGTTTCCGTTTACTTGTCTATGAACTGTATAGGCAACCAAGTAGTCCTTTACCGCGGACGCGGCTATTCGAATAGATCATGTTAACCCTGCAGGGGTGTACTTCTTCATACACGCTCTCACCACTTACCGTCGTTTACACGACATGTACTCGGCAACCTTCAAGCGGAAGCCCAACGAGGGTGTCGGCCACGACCTACCTAACCACCTAAGCCTCCAGTCCAGGTTTATCGCCTATTCAGGTTCCATCCCCAGGGAGTCCGGCCGAGGTTTCCCATACGGCCCCGAACGATGTGAACAGGGTTCCCGAGATACCTAACGGGTATTCGGTACACCGTGCCACGTACCTACCGCATCACAGCCCACCCCTACGGTCAGCGCTGTCCACGGCCTCCAGTAGGCTACAAACACCAGAAACTACTTGCAACTCCTGGACGGAGAACTAGGGTGAATAAGAAGCCGAGAGGGTCCATTGGTTTCGGGCCCAATGCATGGTAGTAGCTGATTCTTAATTCACGCATACAGATCTCAGTGCTTAAGGTCGGCTTCAATGAAACAACCCACCATGTACTCCTACATGGCCTCTCATCGATACCTTTACCAAATCGTGTTCACCACACCACTCTCATTACCGACATAATCATTTCACTCTAGCCATCACCCCGATGAACCAAACCTGACACGACTCTAAGCATAGCAGGCATAGCAAGGTAGGAACAACACATACATATGGCTCAAACAACTCCTACACATGCTAGTGGGTTTCATCTAGTTACTGTGGCAAAGACAGGTCATGCAGAGGAAATGGGTTCAACTACCATAGCACACAGCAGTTTGAAACGTGTTGTCTTCATGCAGTAAAAGAGAGCAGGAGCGAGAACATGGGATTGTATCGATATGATCAAATGGTTGGTTGCTTGCCTGAAGGTTCGATGCACTGATACGGTTCTTTGTTAGGGTAATCACGGTACTCCTCGGAGGCAGAACCTGTCGTAAAGGACATCGATACACAAGCATCACCAAACAATGTGCAACAATATGATGCATGCATGAAACATGGCAATATGAGTGTGTTGGCTAATGCAACTAAAACCAGAAGGGTTTGAACAAATTTGAATCAAAGATTCAAATTTCAAACTCAAACATGGCCTCTTTAAAGTGCTTTTCCTTGTTCTGCTTGAAACATCAATTTAACTTGTTTGGTCATGCATGAAAATAGTACAGATGGATAGATTGGATTTTTCTGATCATTTTTCATATATAATTTGTCCAATTTGGAGTTACAGAATAAAAGTTATGAATTTTTGAAGTTTAAATAATATTCTGGAATTTCCTGATTTAAATTAAATCCAGAAATTATAATTATTGCGCCAGCATGACGTCAGCATGACGTCAGTGGTCAACTGCGGCTGTCTGGAGTCAAACCTGACGTGTGGGGGCCACACGTCAGTGACAGGGGGGTTTAACAGGTTTAAATTAATCCTAATTAGGGATTAGTGGCGCTGGGGCCCACTGGTCAGTGTCAGGGAGTTAACTAACAGTGGTTAGCACTAATCCTAATTAGCTACAGGGCTGGGCCCACCTGTCAGGGACTCAGGGGGTGTCCTGCCGTGGTCAAAGTGGGTCAAACCCACCGGCGACGTGACGCCGGCGAGGCCCGAGACGGCGGCGCGACGCGGGATCGCGCTACAGGGCACGCCGGAGTTCGGGTGCGGTCGGGATCGGTGTTGCAGAGGGTTTGGGGAGGCGTTAGTGTGTGCTGCGTGATCCTAGTGAGGTGTGGAGCACGATAGTGTGCTCGGTTGGGTGCTACGGTGACCGTGGCCACGACGGCGACATTGCCGGCAGCGTGGAGCTCTCGGCCAAGGTGGGGCTAGGGCCTAGAGGTCGAAAGGGACCAAGGGAGAAGGGGGAAACGATCCGGGGGCTCACCGCGGAGCTGCAGGGATGGTTAGCGGGCTCGGGGACGCGCTGGAGACGACGAATTCGACGGCGACGATGGTCGGAGCCCGAAGAGGGGAACGGCGACGTGGCGGCGATGCAGGGCTTCCGGGGAGCTGTGGAGCGGTGGGGAGGAAGAGGGGGTCGTGGCGGAGCTTCTGAGCTAGTCGGGGGAGCGAGGGGTGGCCGGAGA